>NC_086105.1:108181195-108481195 GCF_963921235.1 Mobula hypostoma | reverse complement strand
AATCTCTTACTAGCTCTTCTTTCAGTTAGTCCTAACGAAGGGTCTCGGCCCGAAACATCGACTGTACCTTTTCCTAAAGATGCTGCTTGGCCTGCTGCGTTCACCAGCAACTTTGATGTGTGTTGCTTGTTATTTTAATGCTAATTCGCTTCTGATGTATAAAAAATACAATTATGCAAACCATATTTTTCCACAAGCAATGGTGGCCTAGTAAACCAGGTTTAAATAAAATGATTACCATTTCCTGTAATTGCTTGGAAACAATCAAGAAGCTTCTCCAGACAGGTATCGTCAACAACTGACTTGCTGGTATCTCCCAACACGGCACAAACACGGGGCAGCAGCTCCTCATAGTCACTTCCCATTGTACAACTTTACTACAAGTTCTCTGAAAAAGATCAAAAATATAAAACCTTGTGCTTTTTTGCCAGTATATAAATATATCACACACCTTCCCAAGAATCTCCCTAATAAGCCACAGACTGCTAAATATCTCTCAACAGTTATCATATCATACCATACAATACTTACCCTATCAAATAGGATAGAATGAGTTACAGGCTCCAATAGGTTGTTATACAGTGAAGTTTTATACGAGTATTTCCATTTTATACCACTTATTAGCTGTTTTTAATTTCATGTCTAATTTGCCAAATATCAAAATATTTTATATATTCAACACAACATTTTAGTTTCCTAATTTTTAGATGATATTGCTGTTTTCTTGTATATAGAACAGCCACAATAAAACTCGTAACAATGTATTGCCTTGGTGTTCCTAACAAAGCATATCTGAACTGGTAGATAAGCAGAGAAATGAAGGCATTTTTTGAAGAACAATAAAATCCTGGGAGGAGAAAAAGGGTCGCAAACAAGAGAAAATCTGCAGATGCTGGAAATCCCAGCGACACACACAAAATGCTGGAACTCAGCAGGCCAGACAGCATCTCTGGAAAAAAGTACAGTTGACACTTCGGCCAAGTCCCTTCAGCAGGACTGGAGAAAAAAGATGAGGAGTAGGTTTAAAAAGTGGGAGAGGGTAGAGAAAAACACAAGGTGATAGGTGAAACTAGGAGGGGGAGGGATGAAGTAAAGAACTAGGAAGTTGATTGGTGAAAAAGATACAGGACTGGAGAAGGGGTGTCTGATAGGAGAGGACAGAAGGCTATGGAAGGAAGAGAACGGGGGGGAGGGATGAGTACCAGAAGGAGGCGATAAGTTGAGAAAGGGAAAAAGGGATGGGAAATGCTGAAAGTGGGCGGGTGCATTACCAGAAGTTCTAGAAATCGACGTTCATGCCATCAGGCTGGAGACTACCCGGGTGAAATATAAGGTGTTGTTCCTTCAACCTGCATGTGGCCTCCGCGACAGTAGAGGAAGCCATGGATTGATATATCAGAATGGGTATGGGCAGTGGAATTAAAATGAGTGAAAAAGAATTCTCTCAAACCTTGTTTATGCCATTGGATCCCCCCCACCACCGTTAACCTTCAGGTCACTAGTCCAATGCCTTAACCACTTGGCCACGTGCCCACACGGATTTAAGATAAGGAGTGAGATAGCATGCTGCTTCTGGGAAGAAACACAATTACAAATTTTAATCCATATTTTAGCGGCAGATTGCAATGACTTCTTCAGATTGGAGCTGAAATAGGATAAATTCAACACCATTCAGGATAAAGCATCCCCCATGATAATGCACCTTATCCACTCTCCAAATGTCCAATCTCTCCACCACTAATGGTCGCAGCAAATGACCTTAACAAAATGCACTTTAGTTATTCCATAAGCACCACACAAACCAAGTAAGACAAGGGCAAGTGGGCATCTGGGCACATTACCATCTGCAGGGGCTTTCTATGCTGTATACCATACTAACTTGGAAATATCTCAACACCCCTTTATTATTACAATGCTTAAATCATTCCCTAAAGGCAATTTGAGATCAAGTGTATCTGGACTGTGAGGTTCATGAAAATAATCCACCAATACGTCTCAAGAACAATGAGAGATGAACAAGTAGTACACCTTTCCAGCAATGCCCACAAGGCAACAAAACGTTAAGAAAGTGGCCATGCGACTATTTGCAGGGAATGAACATTAAGGACAAATTTGTTGAGGTTTGATATTAGCTTGGGTGCTTATTGCACAGGAAAAGAGACATTTTCTTTATTGATTCAAATTTGTAAAGCCAAAGGCAGTGAATTTGCAGAGACAAACTGGAAAAAAACAGTATGAAGGCAGAGACAGTGGTTTCAACGGTGCACGTTGAAGTAGGGGAGAAAGTTGCCAATTTTTTAGAAACTGAGGGTAAAATAATTGTCAGTGTTACATTGTAAATCTAACTCTGATACTCTGATAGATGAAAGCAATATTAAGTGTTTATTCCAAATTACATTTTAAAAATATATTAGCCTCAAACACTTGTTAGATATAACATCAAAAAACTACCCTTAATAATGTCACTCTTGCTTTTCAGGGAATGAAACCTGCCGTTCTTGTCAAGCCGAGTGGCAATACTAGACCAACCAGGATCATAGATACAGAGAAAACCTACAGCACAATATAGACCCTTCGGCCCACAATGCTGTGCCGAGCATGCACTTACTTCAGAAATTACCTAGGGTTACCCATAGCCCTCTATTTTTTTCTAAGCTCCACGTACCTGTCCAAGATTCTCTTAAAAGACCCTATCGTATCCAAACCGCAAATCACAGGCTTGAACAATTCCAAAATCATATTCAAGACAAACAAATGTAAAAGACATAAAATTAGTGAAGTATATGGTTTCATGACCTATCGGGAAGGAGCATTGTATGCAGATGGTATCTTGACTGGAATACAAGATACTCATTAGTAAATCTACCGGGCAATTCAAGAAGGATTTCATTTAAAGAGTGCTTAAAATGTGGAATGACCACCACAAGAAAAGCAGATGCATTTAAACCAGATAATTCAAAGTTCAAAATAAATTTATTACCAAAGTACATATATGTCACCATATACAACTCTTTCTTGTGGACATTCTCAGCGAATCTATAGAATAGTAACTGTACCAGGATCAATGAAAAGTCAATCAGAGTGCAGAACAAACTGAGAAAATACAAATTTAAATAAGTAGCAATAAATAATGAGAACATGAGATAATAAGATAAAGAGTCCTTAAAGTGAGATCATTAGTTGTGGAACATTTCAATGACGGGGCAAGTGAGTGTAGTTATCCCCTTTTATTGAAGAGCCTGATGGTTGTGGGTTAGTATCTGCTCTTGAACCTGGTGGTGCGAGACCTGAGGCTCTCGTACCTTCTACCTGATGGCAACAGCGAGAAGTGAGCATGACCTGGGTGGTGGTGATCTCTAATGATGGATGCTGATTTCCTACGACAATGTTTCATGTCGATGTCCTCGATGGTTGGGAGGGCTTTACCCCTGATGTTCAGGGGAACTAGCGTCAGTGTTATGTAGCAGTGATAGACCCTTCGGCCTCATTAATTTCAAATCATGGAACACGCATCAATCTTAACCTCACTTTTCAGCGACTGGCCTGTAACTTTCTATTCCTTGGGGATTCAAGTTTCATCTAAATAAATATGAATTTGCGCCTAAACCATTCTCCTAGACAGTGCATTCGGTAAAAGCTGCTCCTCAGATCCCTTTCAATCCTCCTATAGCTCATCTTAAACATTCAACTGTTATGTAGCTTCAGTATCTGTGTTATGGGGAAACTTTTTCTTCTCTCCCTGCACTATTTTTGCACTTCATAATTATGTGTATCTTGATCACGACTCCCTACCCTACTCCAAGGTAAAAGGGTTAGATAGATAATACGGTGAGGTTAAGAGGGGGTGGGAGGCGGCTTCCAATGGAGCATAAACATTGAAAGAGTACACACTCTATGTGTTGCATAAGAAAACAGTAAATTACCAAACGGCGGAGGACTGAATTATAACACTCATCCAAGCAGTTCCCAATACACAGCTGAGACAGAGATTAGATGCACCTCGAACTTTAACGCACCACTACGAAGACCAGCCGCAAAAGCATGACGACAATTTTATTTTTTGTAAGTTAATGAATAACATGGCCGCACAGCACCGCACCGCACCGCACCGCACCGCACCGCCGTCTCCCTGCTACTCTCTGATTGAGGGACCAGAGAGGCGGCCGCCCCACCACCGCTGGCCGAACATCCGGGACTTCCTGAAAAACTAAAGGGGTGGAGGGAAAAAACTCCATAACAAAAAAAATTCAACGACAACAACAATTAGCGCAACATCAGAGTACTTTACTTTTCTTTACTTTTTCATCTGAGACCATGCTGGTAACCAGTAAGGATCTCGCCCGCCTTTGACATCTTCCCCTCTGAGGTAAATGATCCACCCCTCCAGGCGCTGGGAGCGCCGCTGACCCCGGGGTAAAGGTCAAACACCGGCGCAGTCGGTGCGCGCGCGCTCCCGAGGCCAGCCGCGCGCCCGCGTGAACGAGTGGCGCGCTCTCTCGTTCTTTTTCCGGCCGCCGATCTAGAGGAGGATGAAGGAAACGAGCGATGGGGAGGCTCGGGAGGCTGAAGATGAAGTTGCAGAGTTGGAGGAGCCAGAGGAAGGTTTCAGCGATCCCGAAGCCTTCGTGGATGACATCTCCGACGAGGGTAAAGCGGAAAAAATCCATCCCGTTCGATGATTTTGACGCAGAGCTGAAACAGTTGGTAGCACTGAGTCCATGTGCGTCTGGGAGTAGCTGGAGCCCGAGGCCTAGAGCCGGCTTTCGGAAGCAAGAACTGCTGTAGATTTTAAACCACGTTGACTAGATTGCTTGCATATTATTTCAACCAGGCCGTGTGGACTTTGTCATCGTTTATCTGGAGTGTCATTCATTAGTTATTGCATCTAATTACATTGTCGTCAGAGTAAAGCGTCTTTAATGTTTAAAGACATATGTAGGAAAGTGTTTGATCCATTAGTAAAGTGTGTAATGAGATGCTGGTGAGGATTTGAGATGAACTGGAAGGAGATGTTTTCATGAATTTTGTATGGGTTATCATTTAATTGCATCATACTGTAATTTTAAATTCGTGCCAACCGCCTGCTTCTTGTAGTATTTATTCTGAATTTTTGTTTTTTTTTAGTGAAGGACTCTTTATTCAATAGATCAGTAAACTGAACTTTGCATTTTCTGCACCCCCACCACCCCATCTAAGTATCATATTTAAGGACATCGGAATTTCAGCATGTAATTCTGACTAAACAGTTAACTGCTACTTCTAATGTTTTTCTTCTGTTCTTGATTATTCACATTTATCATGATCGTCATTGCATTTAAGTAAAGATAATAGATGCATTTTCCTTTACAAGTCACAACCCATCTCCAGCTTCTCAAATTCTTGTCCACTTTATCTGGCATGTGAACATGAGATTCTGCAGATGCCATGAATTTTGAGATGATTTCTCTAAATCTAAAGAATACTATGTTTGAATGCTTCTAATTGGATGTCACTTGTTAAAATCATTGAATCCTGCATGGTTTTTGATAAACTAGTCTTCTAACTTCTCAACCAGCCTGTACCTTTAATCTAGTGGTTAGTGCAACACTGTTACTGCCTTGGGTTCAATGCGAGGAATTTGTATATTTGCTCCATGGAATGTGTGGTTTTCTGTGGGTGCTCTGGTTTCCTCCCACAGTACAAAGATGTAATGGTTAGTAGATTAGTTTGTCACTGTAGATTGTCCCATGATTAGGTTAGGGTTAAATGGCGGATAGTTGGGGGTTGCTGGGTGGCACAGCTGTAAGGGTTGGTGGGGCCTATATCTCTAAATGAAATACTGTAGATAAAATCTCCTCTGGTAGCTCTTCTTCCCTAGAAAACTAACCTAACTTGGACTGTAAAAGACAGTTGGCGTTATCTTGAGGATCAATCCTTGTCTGCCCCTTCCTTTCCACTTGTTATTCATCTATTTTGTGTTCTTAACCTTGTATTATAATCTAAGCACTGTGTATAATTTACATATTGTGATTCTTGAATTTACTCATTCCACATTTGTTGGCTGTGTTTTCAGCTCCCAAGGTCCTAAACTCTAGAACTTTTACTGTAACTGGTCTCGTCTGTCCTTCTGAATTCTTAAGGGATTTCAAAATATCCTTAAATTTTTGGTCAAATGCAGTTACAGTTCCTTGTGGTCTTGAGTCAGTTTTATTTGATCATGTTCCTGTACTTTGCCTTGGGCTTCATTGTTGTTACATCACACAAATTGTGGTTGTCTTTCTCGTGTCTGTTTGACAACATCTGTGTTTATTTAGGCAGAGGGAGAGCATGATACAAAACTGCGCAGGACATCAAAGGTTCTGTGTAGCCTAGTTTAAACACACGTCCTTTAGGGTAACATATAAATATTATCAAATGTACTAATTGTCAGTATATTTACTACAACATAATAAACTTAACTGCAGTTCACTTTACTTAAAGTGGAATGTATTCTTCTGTAACCCAGTTTGGGGATGGGAGCCATTGATAACTGGTGTAAATGAACAACATCTGCAGGAATACAGAAGAAAAAATGGTTTTGCTTCTTATCATTAAACCAACCTTTCTTTCCATGGGTGATTATAAGATAATTAGGGAGGGGGAAATTAAAATTTGTAGTAAGATTAATCACACAGAAGAAAAATTGTTTTGGATATATAAACATTTTGTATTGTGGTTTATGACTTGGTATCTGCTGTTTCATTTCAGATAGCTGATAAACAGATCAATAAGCTACAGTAAAAGAGACTGTTGATTGGATTGGCATAGTTATAATAAATAGCCTGGTTCTGTTTGTCCTGCTCCTGTATCGCAGGTATATCTGCCGGAATGTTTTCTGCTTGTTCCCTTTAGTCAACTGTGTAAGCACTTTTGCCCTCTCCTTTTTCTCACTAAACTTCGTGTCTCATGGGTATAGTCAGTGCTCACAGCTTTTTACCCTGATGATGTTGCCGAATCAGTGATTTGTCTGATGTCAATTTGTGGTTTACTTTCACATCTGCAGTTCTCCATCAGTTTGAATTTAAGAAAAAAAAGTAGGCTTAGGAACAGGAACAGGCAAGAAGGTTTCACAACTTTGCTCAGGAAATCTATAAGATCATAGCTGATCTTTTTACCTAATACTTTCTTGTATAAACGCTGTGCCTGTTGCTTTCTGTTAATAGTTCAAAATCTGTTTATATGTCTTGAGAATGTTTTGTGACAGAATCTCCACAACCTACTTCAGTAGAGAATTCCAAATACTCACAGAGAGGAGAAATTTCTTCTCATTCTCGTTCTGAATGTTGGCCCCTGACAACACAGCAAGGTGGTGATCAACTTTGCATCTATTTTGTCATGTACCTCAAACTTCTGTATGTTTCAAAGAAATCGCATTCTTCTAAACATGGAGACCCAGTCAAATCTGCAATAACCAGATCAATTCCAGGGAACCTTTTGAGTATTTGTTCAAAAACAAATAAGCGGGTCACGACTGTACATAATTGAAGCAAGATGGTTTTACTTTGTACTCAAATTCTCTTGTAATAAATGTCCAGGTGTTACTTGCTTTAATTGTTTGTTGTGCGTATATATGAATTTTCAGAGATTTGAGTACAAAGTCCCCTTAAAACTATTATTTTTCAACCTCTTACCACTTAAATAGCCTTTTATTAAACCTAAAGTGCATAGTTTTCCATTTTTCTACAGTACTTTCCATCTGCCATGCCCTCCCAAAGCTGCTGTGCATCCCCTTGGCACCTTGTACTGGCCTAACTTGTATCTTCAGCAGACTTGGATATATTACATCCAATCCTTTGTCCAACCGATTAATCTAGATCTTCAGTTCCTGGGGAACTGACATTTGTCTTGGTGCTGTCCGACTACTCAGACTACTCATAGTTTGGGAAGAAGATGGCGCCAGCGAACAACATGACCAAGGGCGACATCCTCCAGACAGTTCACAAAACAACTTCTTTTACATCTTTTTCTTTCAATTGTGGTTCTGCTGCTGTTGGAACCCGTGATCTACATTTTGGTGGCATGTTTTCAGGCCAATGGAGCAATCTGATGCTTTGCTGTCTCCGAGGGTGTTTGGTGAGGTTTCAAGTGAAGTGTGCAGCCAAGGCCAAAAAGCTTGGAGATGGAGTGCGAGTCCACGATCGACTCATATTTCTCACCGATTAAAGTGTCAAGGGAGATTGAAATTATTGAGGTGAGAGCAGAAGGCGAGTGGGTGTCCAGCGTTGTCTTATCAGCCTCTTACTCATTGCTGCCGGAGGAAGGTGTCTGTGTGTGATGGTCTCTTTCCCTCTTGCTTGCTGCTCCTGGAGGAAGGTCACTGTTTTTGAATGGCCTGTCTTTTCCTCTCGCTCGATGGTGCCGGAGTCCGGGGTCTTGGGCAAAGTTTAATTGACACGGTTTGTGGATTAGGCTCTGTTGTTCACATCATGATGTGTTTCTAGTCACTCCTTTTTTTTTGTTGCTATTTTGTGCATTTTTGATCAGGGCAGGCAGGCTCTGTGGCCTGCCTATAATGAATGACACAGCACTAGATTGAACTGAATAATACCGGACTTTCTGTGACTTTGTGGGTTGGTGTTTTATATTCCGTGTTTCTCACTCGTTTTTTTTTTCCATTTGTATGATTTTTTTTGTGTGGGGTTGATGTTTTTGTTTGAACAGGTTCCATAGTTTTCCCAGAGTTGTATATTGCATTCATACTTTGATAGTAAATGTACTTTGAATTTTGAAATTATTTGTTTATTCCTATTGTTTTCTGCCTGTTAATTAATCTTCAATCCACTGGTGTTTATTACTTCAAATAGAATGCATTCTAATTTTGTTTAATGGTCTCTTGATTGACATCTTATCTAAGTTTCCCCAAAGCTTAAAGGCATCACGTTAACTAATTTTCTACATTTATACTTGTTTATTTTAATCTTTTTAACATAGTGTAGTATTCCCAAAATGGTGACGTGTAGATAAACAAATCAGTGCTGCAACAGTGACACTAATTATTATTTTTTAAATTCCTATAGAATTGCTGGGTGATATTTTAAAAGATCAACCTCTAGAAGCTGATGGAATAGATTCTGTTATTGTTGTGGATAATGTACCACAAGTTGGACCAGATCGGCTAGAGAAACTTCGAAATGTTATCCAGAAGATCTTTTCCAAGTTTGGGAAAATTACGAATGAATTTTACCCAGAAATAGATGGGAAGACTAAAGGGTATGTTTCCTTTTAATATACACTTGTGTCACAAGTAGATTAGCTTTATGTCTGTTAAAGCATCATTGTTGAACCAAATCATATTGAGTAAAAGCGTCATGCTATATTTTGCTGGTAAATGCAAATGGTTACACACTGAATCCTCATAGATTTGGGACTCATGTAAATGTGAAAATCCCAATATTGCAATCTCACTTGTCAATGACTTTCTGGGGGATATCTCAAAAGAATCTCTTGTTTCTGTATTTAATGCAGGAGATGAACAGAGAGACTATATAACTGAGGCAAAAGAGTATTGAGGTAATGGACAGTATCTGGATTGCATAAGAGGAGGTGCCAGCTGTCTTGAGGTGAATTAAAGAGGATTTTCCCCGGGGCTTGTCAAGCTGAGACCTCAGATCTTGTGGGAGGCTGGTGCAGAAATTGCAGGGGCCTTGACAGAGATATCTAAAACAACCTCAGCCGTGGGTGAGGTGCTGTGAGGTAGCTGATGTTGTTCTGTTGTTCAAGAAAGGCTCTCAGAATAAGCTGCTAAATTATAGGTCAATGAGCCCGATGTAAGTTGTGTATAAATTATTGCAAGGTATTAAAAAGTTCAGGATATACAGTGGACTGCAGTTATTTGGGACACACTGGGACCAGTACATTTTAGCCCAATTAAGTGGATGCCCCAGTTAGCCAAGGTGTCATGGAAATAGTTAAAAAGTATTAAAAATAAAGTCAAGCTACCATTTAACTGAATAATAAATTATATGTTTTAAATGAAATGCAGATCAAATTAGAATACTACAAAAGCTACAGTAGCATAAAGCTGTATTAGTTCCTAATAGGTATCGACCGAAGAATTAATCCAGTGTACATGTTCTTTTGATTGACTGCAAATGAGCAAAATCAACACAGGCACCTAGTGTGGGTAATTGCCTTCAAACAATGCTTTCGGCAATTATATCCTCCAAATCATGATATTCATTATAATGTTCAAGATGATTGCCAGTACCTTCAAATTCTTTGTAGGCCCTAACTTGTTGAACTTGTTTCATTTTCACTCCCAGTCGTTTCTGGCATCTCCAAGCCTGAAAGCTTGAAACCGCAGTGAGAAAAACATTTCTGAATTGTCTTGCTGCTTACTACTTGGCAACCATCAGTGACAAAAATCATTGCTTTTTGAACACAAGTGCATGCAAGTGAAGTTATTTTAAAACTGCTCTAAGCACAGTGTAGTATCTAATGGGGCCACATGACATGCGCACTATTGATGTTTGTTAAAAACTGTTTGGCAATTGTCTCTTGTCTTAATAACTTGCGCAGTGTCCCAAATAAACAAAGGGAATTCTGGCTATTTTATTGACTTGTTTTTGGTCTTTTTTTGTACTAAATAGGCAGTTGCACCAATTAACTGATGGCCCACATTAACCGGAATCCACTGTACAAGGATTTGGATAGACAGGGTTGGTTAGGGATGGTCAACATGATTTTGTGTGTGGCAAGTCACGTCTAACTAATCTTACAGCATTTTTGAGATAGTTATAAGGAAAAAGAAGGAAAGGTGGTGGACATTAAAAACATGGACTTTAGCAACGCCTTTGACAAAGTCCTGTATAGTACATAAGTCTGGAAGGCTTAGTTACTTGATATTCAGGATGAAATAGCCAATTGGATACAGCATGGGCTTAACAGGGGGAAGTCAAAGATTGGTAGTAGTTGTCTCTCTGTCTGGAGGCCTTGTGCCAGATGGATTGGTGCTGGGTTCATTGTCGTTTATCATCTTTATGGTTTAGATGATGATATGGTAAAATGGATCAGCATACTTGCCAATAACTCCAAGATTGGGGGCATAGTAGGCAGTGAGGGAGGCTATGAAAGCTTGCAGCATCGTGTTGCTTAGCTAGAAAAAATGTCAGATGGAATTTATAAGTGTGAGGTTTTTACTTTGGGAAGACAAAACAGGATAAGACTTGCAGAATGAATAGTAAGCCACTGAGCTATTGAGTAGTATCAATTAAATTCACCTGGGAATACAGATCCATAATTACTTGAATGTGGCATCACAAATAGATGGGATTGTAAAGAGGTCTTTTGGCATATTGGCATTTATATATCAGGGCATTAATATGGGGGTTGGGATGTTATATTGATATCTTACAACGTATTGGTGAGGCTGAATTTGGAGTATTGTGTGCAGTTTTGGTTGCCTACCTAGAAGAGTGATTAGAGGCTTGAAAGAGTGCAGTGAAAATTTACTTGAGGATCTGAATTGTAGGCAAATGTTGAACAGTTTAAGATTCTACTCCTTTGAGTACAGGAGAATGAGGGGAGACCTTAAAATGGTATGTAAAATTGACGAGTATAGATAGGGTGAATGCTTACAGGATTTTTTCCCTCGGGTTGAGTGAGACTGGAGCTAGAGGTCAGGGGTCCAGAGTGAAAGGGGAACTGTTTAAGGGGAATCTGAGGAGAAACTTCTTCACTCATATGGTGGTGCAAGTGTGGAATGAGCTGCCAGTGCAAGTGGTAGATGCAGGTTCAATTGTAACATTTAAGAGAAGTTGGTGCATGAATGGGAGGGTTTAGACAGATATGGGACCAGGCAGATCAGGTCGGCATGGACTAGATGGGCTGGAGAGCCTGTTTCTGTGCTGTAGTACTCAATGACTAATGTTGGCTAGACTGGACCCTGGATCAATATGCCCTTTCATTTTAGTGACCGATGTATGGCTGTGGGAATTAAAAATGAAACAGGTTTTTTTGTGTTATGTTCACTGAGTATTTTTTAAATTTCCTGTATTATATTTTTAAAATTTTATTAATTGCATGAATGCTTTGAATGTAATAGTTGGGGGTGTTGTGGATAGTGTGGAGGGCTGTCAGAGGTTACAGCGGGACATTGATAGGATACAAAACTGGGCTAAGAAGTGGCAGATGGAGCTCAACCCAGGTAAGTGTGAAGTGGTTCATTTTGGTAGGTCAAATATGACGGCAGAATATAGTATTAATGGTAAGACTTGGCAGTGTGGAGGATCAGAGGGATCTTGGGGTTCAAGACCATAGGACACTCAAAGCAGCTGCACAGGTTGACTCTGCAGTTAAGAAGGCATACGGTGTACTGGCCTTCATCAATCGTGGAATTGAATTTAGGAGCCGAGAGGTAATATTGCAGCTATGTAGGACCTTCGTCAGACCCCACTTGGAGTACTGTGCTCATTTCTGGTCACCTCACTACAGGAAGGATGTGGAAACCATAGAAAGGGTGCAGAGGAAATTTGCAAGGATGTTGCCTGGATTGGGGAGCATGACTTATGAAAACAGGTTGAGTGAACTTGGCCTTTTCTCCTTGGAGTGACGGAGGATGAGAGGTGAACTGATAGAGGTGTATAAGATAATGAGAGGCATTGATCGTGTGGATAGTCAGAGGCTTTTTCCCAGGGCTGAAATGGCTGCCACAAGAAGGCACAGGTTTAAGGTGCTTGGGAGTAGGTACAGAGGAGATGTCAGGTAAGTTTTTTACGCAGAGAGTGGTGAGTGTGTGGAATGGGCTGCCGGCAACGGTGGTGGAGGTGGATACGATAGGGTCTTTTAACTTTTAGAGACTTTTGGATAGGAGCTTAGGGAAATGGAAGGCAATGGGTAACCCTAGTAATTTCTAAGGTAAGGGCATGTTCGGCACAACTTGGTAGGCCGAAAGGCCTGTATAGTTCTGTAGGCTTTCTATGTTTCTATATCCATAAATGTTGGAAAATCTTATGAGCTTTCACAGAAGAAAGCCCAGGGTGGTGGGAATGTGGAACGAGCTGCCATCTGATGACGTAAACGCGGGCTCACTCTTAAGTTTTAAGAACAAATTGGATAGGTACGTGGATGGGAGAGGACTGGAGGGTTATGGACTAGATGCAGGTCAATGGGACTAGTGGAATAATGTTTTGGCACAGACTAGAAGGGCCAAATGGCCTGTTTTCTGTGCTGTATTGTTCTATGGTTCTATGAAAGAGGAGTTTCTAGGAAGCGGTTTATTCTGCCCTGCCTATGTCATCTTATTTGATTGAGGTCCTGCCACCATCTAGCCTCATTTTTGAACTTGGAGGCATTCTCATCTATAAAGACAAGGTTGGAACAGCAGGAAATATGAGCAGATGCTGGAGGCTGTCCTGCTGAGCATGTGCAAGAATTTTTTGAATTTATTTTTGGGATTGTTTCCCTTAGTTGACAAAGTAGAAGTTTTTATTCAAGTATTTTCCTGCACTATTAGAAAGCCTTTTATTAGAATTGTCCTAAGCTCTAATGCTGTTGACAAGATTGTTAAGAAACGGAATTTGACAGGAGCCTTGGAAACAAGTTGGAGCAATTGCTTTAAATTTTGTGACCTTCTTAGAGAAGTAAGGTAGTGCAGAGGTTTAGAAAGAGATTTTGAGTTTGGATTGCAGCCAATGTCATGTCATCGGCTTGAAGCAATAGAAGTCAAGAACATGTAAGAGGCCATAATTGGAGTGCAAATATCTCAGGACTATAATACTGGAAGTGATTTATGTAGATAATAGATTGTAAAACCAGTGAAATTTGAAAATAAATTTTAAGTAAAATTTAAATTGTGTGCAATTGTAGAACGGAGGAATTTTTCTGAAATTCTAAATTAGTCAAAACGCAGGAGATTTGAAGTACAGACGGAACCTTCCTGAAAATATATCAACACAAAGCTTAATGGAAGTAATGATATTGGAATTAGATTTATTACTACTTGTGTATGTTGTGAAATTTGTTGTTCTGCAGTAGCAATATGATGCAAAACAAAAATGTTGTGCAGGAAGCCATTATACTTCACCTTAGAAGTATGACTTTTTCCTGTGCTCAAATAAAAGAGACTGAATTCTAAACATTGTGTAGATAGTTTTGAGTCTGATCTGAAATTTGGGCTTCAGTTTTTGTGTGATCTGACTTGACAATCCATCCTCTGTAACAGGTACTAAGTGTTTAAAAGGTTTGGTGTGTAGCCAGTAAACATTGTGGCAACATTTTTGTTTCCAGGTACATTTTCTTGGAATACAGTTCACCAGCTTTTGCTGTGGATGCTGTAAAAAATGCAGATGGATACAAGTTAGACAAACAGCATACCTTTCGTGTCAATCTCTTCACGGACTTTGATAAGTGAGTGTGGACTTATTTCTATTTGGGGTGGGAGGAAGCCTTAGAAATTTTAATTTTGATGTTTCACACTGAGGGCTATTAAGAAACAAATGGACTGAAGTTAGGGGTATTAAGTGGGACTGTGGGCATTGATCATTTGTGAAATAAATTTATTGAATTTGCTTAACTTACTTAAATGCCACTTAATTTACTTGAATGCCAAGAACCTGCTTGTTGCTGAAACATTCATTAACAGAACTTCCTTACAGCTACATTCAATATGTATTTCCTTATCAGGTACATGGATATTAGTGATGATTGGGAAATTCCAGAGAAACAGCCTTTCAAAGATTTTGTAAGTATTTTGTAGTATCTTAAATCAATAATACAGAGATGTATTTGTTAAGACATTATTATTGGAAGTTTTTTTAATTGTACCAACATATAACAGAGTTCTACGGATACAATAGGGTCTTTTAAGAGACTCTTGGATAGGTACATGGAGCTTCGAAAAATAGAGGGCTATGGGTAACTCTAGGTAATTTCTAAAATAAGTACATGTTCGGCACAGCATTGTGGGCTGCAGGGCCTGTATTGTGCTGTAGATTTTCTATGTTCTCTTGAGCAGTGTAGAGGGATTTAGATTCAACGTGAAAATGAAACCTGAACCAAGCAGCAGCAGATCCTTTCGAAAGCTTTATCCCTGTTTCAGAAGTAATTATAGTATCTCAGCAACTACCTGTATTGGGCAAATAGTACTGATGATTTTAATATCACAAATGTTGGTTACCACCATGTCATTTAAAAGATATTAAACAGCAATGGCTATTTTGTGAAGTCCAAACAACTGTTTTCACTTTTTAAATCACTGAATCGCGTAAACAAATTAAACATGTCCATTATAAACAGTGCAACTACAATAAGGGGAAAGTTCTGTTTTCAATTCTGCCAGTTAAAAGTGGATATTTTTACATCTAGTCCATTAAAAGTTAGTGTTGTTGACACCTGTATGTTATACAGGGGAATCTTCGATACTGGATAGAGGATCCAGACTGCAGAGACCAGTGCAGTATTATCTATGAATCTGGAGACAGGACAGCTATCTTGTGGAATGATATAAAAGAACCAGTCATCATTGAAGAGCGTGCAGTGAGTATCATTTGAATATTAATATTGAATTGCAGGGGACTTTTGAGAGAACTAAATATGTAAAACAAAATAATTGTACCAAGTTAACAAGTTTGTTTGTTCTTTTTTGCCGTACTTGTATAGTAAAGTAAAATGGATTGATAGCAAAGGGAATCTTATTTTTTTGTCTAAGCAGTGGCATTCTGCAGCCACCAATACTTCGACATCTATTGTATGTGACTACATATAAATGTAGGTGGGCTGATTTTAGTAAATTCAAAGGTGAAAAAAAAAATTGACATCCTTCCTCACTGTGCGAAACTCCATCAAAGGTCTCAGTCAGATATAAACCAGCTGGAGACATGGGCAAAGAAGTGGTATATGGAATCTAATCCTGGCAAGTGTGAGGTGTTACACTTTGGGAGATCAAATGCACGAGGAAAGTATATGGTAAATAGCAGGACTTGAGCATTCATATACAAAACAAACTTTGGGTGCAAGTTGTAGCTCCCTGGAAAAGGAAACATGGATAAATAGTGTGGCAAAGACATCGTATAGCATACTTGCCACTGTCAGTTTGGGTGCTAAGTATAAAAGTCAAGGAGTCCTATTGTAGTTTTAAAACCTAGGTCCCATTTGAAGTATTATATGTAGTACTAGTTGCCACATAAGAGGAAGAATATGGAAGCTTTGAAGAAGGTGCAGAGTAAGTTCATTAAGATGCCGGGATTAAAAATTATTAGCTATAAGGAGAAGTTAGACAGACTAGGAGATCTAATAGAAGTCTATAAGATTATGAGAGGCATAGATGGGGTAGATGGTCAGACATTTCCCATTGAAGAAGTATAATGTATTAGAAGGCATAGCTTTAAGGTGAGAGAGAGAAACTTTCAGGGAGATGTGTGGAGCAGGTGGGATGTGTCTGGAACATGCTGCTGGGGGAAGTGGTGGAGACAAATATGAAAGAGATATTTAAAAGTTGTTGAGACAGGCACATGAACAGATAGAGGGTTGAGGGATATAGACCATGTACTGACGGTTGGGGTTAGCTTAGTTTGGCAATATGGTTGGCACAATCATGGGACATAGGGTCTGTCCTTATGGTCGAACATTTTGTTGTATGGAGTACCTTGTGGCCAATCACAGACACCACCTTGCTTGGAGCACTGTGTACCATAGAATGAATTTCTATGATAAACCCACTAAGCTAAGAACATTGAGAGATATAGAAGTAGACCATTCAGCCTCTTGTGCCTGCTCAGACATGGTTGATGTTTTACAATCAGGTCACTTTGACCCTATACATTAATATCTTAAATTCTCTCTGAATGTACTTCCGCAGTGAACTGCTTGATGCAGATAGATTTCCTCTTTGTTCTGAATGGCTTACTTCATAATTTGTGACTGACTCGGGGATTGTATTTTCTCCAGCTAGGATAATGCTAACTCTGCATGAATCCTGCTTGGATTTCTGTGAATTTGTATGTTTCAATGAGATGTCTTCTCATTCTTCTGAATTGTATTATGGGGCCTATTTGCTTAATCTTTCCTCGATCATCCAAGGAGTAAACCTGGTGAATGTTCAGTGCCCTCTCAACTGCAAATGTACTTTTCCTTACTAAGGAGAATGGAATTGTTTAGTCTTCAGGTGAAGTCTTGCTTGGACTGTATGTAAAATTGAACAAAAGGTTTTTACTCTTGTATTTAAATCTTCTTGCAATAAGGACCAATGTTGGTTTCCCAATGCTTGCTGAACTTGTATACCAGAATTTAGTCAGGTTTATTATCACTGACGTACAATGGAAGACATAACATTTCCTATGTTACAAAAAGTAAATAAATCGTGCTAAAGAAGGATAACGAGGTAGTATTCATGAGTTTGTGGACCGTTCAGAAATCTGATGGCAGAAGGGAAAAAACTGGTCTTAAAACATTGAGCGTGGATCTTCAGGCTCCTGAACCACCCCTCCCAACGCTGTAATTAGAAGAGGGCATGGTCTGAATGATAAGGTTCTTTAATGATGGATGCTGCCTTCTTGGGCACCACCTTTCGGAGACGTCCTCAACATTGGGGAGTGCGATGCCTATGGTGGAGCTGGCTGAATCTACAACTCTATGGCCTCTTTTGATCCTGTGCAGTGGAGTCTCCGTACCAGCTTATGATACAAACAGTCAAAATACTGTCTACAGTACATCTGTAGAAATTTGCTAGTGATATACCAAATCTGCTTAAACTGATGAATATAGCCATTGTTGTGCCACCTTCATGGATGCATCAGTATGTTGAGCCCAGGGTGGATATGCTGAGGTGTTCAAATCTCACCCTTTCCACTGCTGACTTCTTAGTGGGACTGACTTGCCCTGCCTGAAATCCACAATCAATTTCTTGATCTTGCTGACACTGAGTGCAGGGTTGTTGTTGTGACACCACTCAACCAGCCAGTCTATCTTGCTTAGTCTTTCACCACCTGAAGAAATTTGTTTTCTTCCAGTATGGATGATTGTTCCACTTTATATTTCATCTGCCATGTTGCCTTATTCTTGATCCCTTCATTTAAATAATTGAATATAGTTTGTGAACAACTGGGGCCTAATAATAATGCTGGTGGTTGCGACCTCCCAATCGAAGAGTAACCTGAGTATTTCTGTTTTTAACCACTAATCACTTCCCAGTTCACACCAATATACTATCCTTGTATAATGGATTATAATTCTCTGTAATAATTTGTCGAGTGTCACTCTTGAAGACCTTCTGGTCAAATTTTACCACATCAGTGAATTTACTCTTTTTTTAAATCTGCTTTATAATCTCTTACAGATTAGTTTATTAACTGCTCCATTCTATTGTTAATTTTGACGTGTTTCCTTCCCACTTCCTTAATTTTCTGCATATTCTCTTCCAAAGTTGTTCTCACTAGTTTATAGCTCCTTGTATCCAGTTTCCCTTCTTAATTTGTGGTGATAAGTTTGCTGCATTTTCAAGCATTATAGAATTTGAAATGTTAGAAGATGATAACCAGTACATTCACTGTCTCTATCAGCACCTCCCTAATTCCTGGAATATGAGTTAACAGGTTATGAGGATTTATTGTGCTTCATTTCCATTAGTTACTGATATTAATTTCCTTGAACTCATTTGCTCTGAGCAATTAGTCTTTTACTACTTCTGGAAAATTTTGTTTGTCATCTTTTGTTGGAAGAAAGCATAAAACCATTTTATTTCTTTGCTATTGCTTTATTTCCCCCAATGTATTTTTTACTTTCTCAGTCTAAGCAACCCCATCAGATTCTGATTTTTGACTTAATAGAAACCTTTTGTTTTCATTTCACCTATTCTTGTATTTGGGTTTACTTTTTGATTTATATGCATCTTCCATTGATCCTGTCTTCACTGATTAACCATGAATAGATCACTTATTCCATTCTTCTTTGCCTACAGAAGGTTAAAATATTACTTGTAAGATGTTAATTGTTGAGATATTGACCATTGCTTTGCCATGTAAGTTTGGAGTTTTTATAGCCAGTTCATGTCATTTGTCTTGGCAGTTTACATTATTCAGATTTAAGACGTAGATTTAGATTGAATTTAAGGCTACGTCCACACTAGACCGGATAATTTTGAAGACGCTGGTTTTGCGTAAAAACGATAGGTGTCCATGCCAGGCGTTTTTGAAAATACCTCCGTCCACATTAAAATGGGTATTTGGGCGAATCTCCTCCTACTGGACATGCACAGGACACATCTACAGAAAATAAGCGATGAGGAAACGGTATGCTATTTCTGTTTCTGTGGCGGCATGCTGTTTCCATTGGTCAAAATCTAGAGTACCTACAACAACAGTGAAAGAAAGTTTTCAGCAATGTCTTCGAGGAATACAGTACAAAGAAAACCTCCGCTGGAAAAAGCAGACCTGACTTATTCGTTTGGACAGATGATGAAGTCGGGCTGCTTCTGGAAGTTACAAACGACTACAAAGCCAGCAAAGCAGTGGAGAACGTGGACTGAGAGTCATGCCAAACCAAATACAACGACATCCTCGACCGCTATAAAGAGTGCTATATGCGTTAAAGAAAACAATGAAATCCTGCGCTACCGCCACCATCTGTTCTGGCACGTCATGATAGTGTTTTTAAAAAGCTCCGGTTACCTCGTACACACTACACTGCCCAACCGGCGTTTTCAGATTTACACAGTCTGGAGAGCGTTTTAGAAAAGCTCCGTTTTCGGGGGAGGAAAACGTCATTTCAGTGGGGACGGAGGGTCAAAACGAAGAGAAAAAGCTTCGGTTACGGATTTATCCGGTCTAGTGTGGACGTAGCCTAAGTCACCTTCAATCTTAGTATAAAATTGCCACATGTAATGATCACTGTTGGCTAAAAGCTCTTTAATTGACAGATTATCAAAATAAACAGATTAAAGCTTTTTTCATTACATAATGCTAGAGTGAAAGTATTAAGCTCCTTCTCGTGGTTCCTCAGTGTTTTGTTGGAAACCATCTCTTTTACATTCCAATAAAGTGTCCTCTACACAACCACTGCTGATTTTTGTTTCACCTGTTTATATGTAGGTTAAAGCCTTCTATGATACTGGATTTCTGTTAGATGCGCCGCCAGTTTCCTGGTTTGCAGATTTGTCATTATGAATTCTGTGGTTTGGGAGCACATTTAGAAACTGCTGCTGATATTTTCAGTCACTTGCTGTAATTACTTCTACCCAAACTGAATTTTGTAAATTTTCTTACCTGAGAAATTTCACCACTGTTGCAGTTATTCTGCTCCTTAATATAAAAACTAATACCCTCTTCTGCTTTTGTACTGTATGTCTGTTCTAAAAGTTAATGTTCTGGAATGTTTAATTCCGTTTGTCATTTTGCAAGTACATCTCCATAATGGTTCTTGGGTTGTAACCATTAGTTCTCATTTGTGCCATTAATTCATAAACCTGTTATAAGTGTTATAATTTCTATTTGTTTACTTACTGATAAATGGACTATTGTTTTATTTGTCTGTAATCTCTGAATATTATATAATAACAGTGGGCATGCACATTTAATATTACTTGGAACAGGTTCCCCCACCCACTCACCTTCCCTTTTACCTGGTTTCACCTATTCTCTGCAAGATTGTACTCTTTCCCCTTTCCCCCAACACCTTATTCTGACTTCTGCCTAACCTGCTGAGTTCTTCCAGTATTTGTGTGCGATGCCTAAACACTTTTGGGCCTCACGCTTTAACTTTGAATATTAATTATCTTGTCTACTTTCAATAATCGCTGAGCTAGTTGTATCTGCTATGAAATGTTCAGGTTTGTAAATACTTTTTATTTTTGTTTACAGCGCTGGACAGAAACATATGTTCGTTGGTCTCCCAAAGGCACGTACTTGGCAACATTCCATCAGCGTGGTATTGCTCTTTGGGGTGGGGAGAAATTCAAGCAAATTCAGCGGTTCAGTCACCAAGGTGTCCAGCTAATTGATTTTTCTCCATGTGAAAGGTATTTGTGTAGATGAAGACTAATAGCTTCCTCAATCGTAATTCTACATTTGTGCTCAGTGTTCCAGCTATGTTGTATCCTATAATTGAAGTGTTGAGTTTTTTAAATAATCTATCCATGAAAATTTTGGATTGGATCACCTATGTTTATGATTCAGTAATGTATTCAATTTTATTATTTTACCTATACTTCTCTTTCATGCACAGTGCTTTAAAATGAATAATCTCTTTGTTCAACAGTCAAACAATATACATTACATTATAACAATCTTTCTTGGGACACTAGTATGGACATATGGAATTGAAATTTATTTCTGCAATGGTGGTGCAGTTGTGATGTGGTGATGTGGAAATGTGGCCACATCACAACTGCAATATCCATTCTGGAATGCAATTTGTTCTTTCACTAGCTGAGGTGTAGTCTCTGTCAACAATAGAAATGCAGGCATAAATATAGTGCAATTTTTTTGTAGTCTTAGTGAAGTTTGAGGTTAGAGTGCAATGTACTCATAAGGACTGACTATAATGAGGATCAGAAGTGCTTTTCATATCCAGTGTCCAACTCAAGCAATCACAGGTCCAAGCTAAGTTACTACCTTGCAAATGTATTGTCAAGAAATAATCAAGCACTTTGTGTGGGGAGTATCATGCTTGTCTTGCAAGGCATTTCTGAGCTAGATCTGATTCATTGGCAAAAATCAACGGTAGCTTGATGTTAACAACAGGAATTCTGCAGATGCTGGAAATTCAAGCAACATACATCAAAGTTGCTGGTGAACGCAGCAGGCCAAGCAGCATCTATAGGAAGAGGCGCAGTCGACGTTTCAGGCCGAGACCCTTCGTCAGGACTATTAGTCCTGACGAAGGGTCTCGGCCTGAAACGTCGACTGCGCCTCTTCCTATAGATGCTGCTTGGCCTGCTGCGTTCACCAGCAACTTTGATGTAGGTAGCTTGATGTTTGTGCTTAATGATAATTGGATTGAGATTGTATAAACATATCCACAGCAGATTTTGTCTGTGTCTGAACTTGTAACTCATGAATAGATTAGTACAGAAAACTAGATAGCATTTTAATTTAATTTCCTCCTTTCATTCTCCTTTTAACTACCCTAATTTAGCAATTTTTGATTATTAATTGAAGTTTGTTTCTGACCATTTTGCAAATGTTTTAGTGCTGCTGATGTTAATGCCATCAGAGCTAAAGAGTGAACATGATGTGGATGTATTTGAATGTTAACAATTTGTTTCTTTAATTACCCTTCAGGTATATGGTGTCATTTAGTCCTTTAATGGACACAAAAGATGACCCTCAGGCTATTATCATTTGGGATGTATTAACAGGCCAGAAGAAGCGAGGGTTTCATTGTGAAAGCTCAGCCCATTGGCCAATATTCAAGTAAGTATAATTTCAAGAGTGCCTCTGTGCCAGAAGGTAATTAAATCTGAAGAAAGTAAATTTGTAATTTTTTTTCTTTTTGTTATATTAAGTTTTGTAAATGTTCACCAGTTAAACACTTGCATTGTTCCTGTCACCTGTTTTGTATTTCAAGAAAATAATAGCTTTTTTAAAAATTCAGAGGCCTCAGCTGTTCATTCACAAAACATTTGAGTTCTCTGCAGCAAATGTGGAATTCACATTCAAACAATTTAATTAAACTGGGCTTATGAATGAAGTTGACTTTTAATGTAAAAACAATGATCATAACTCCAGATTGTCATGAATCTCTATCTGATGCATTTGTGTTCTTCATGAAAGGAACTCTGCCAACTTTGTCCATTCTGGTTTGTATGTGACTCCAGACCCTGGCCAGTGTGGTTGGATTACTAAGATATTGGTCCATTCAATTCAGAGGACAAATTGGATGAACAGAAAATGTAGGCTGTGGTATTAGTAGTAATAGTGTGATTTTTGGAGTCAAGTATGATGTTCACCTAAGGCACTGTCTACTTGTATTTCCTCACATAGTTGTAGAGACTGATCTGGGATCTGTGTTCTGGTGCAGTGTGAGCAAGAGTGAGTGGTGGCTATGATCAGTGGTTGGGTCTTTTGGTTGTTCATTCTCCCATTTTGCAGCTGCCACATGTTCTCTGCAGCACAGCAGAAGTTGTTCTCATGTAGCACAGTTCCCTCTTCAACAGATTTCATCCAGGTATCGGGCACAATATCTTCTCAGTTTTTAGATGTAGCTATAGAGACATATTTGTTAAGACATTAATTATTGAAAGTTCTTTTTTAATTGTACCAACATACAACTTTAGAGTTCTGCGGATACGACAGGGTCTTTTAAGAGACTCTTGGATAGGTACATGGAGCTTAGAAAAATAGAGAGCTATGGGTAACACTAGGTAATTTCTGAAGTAAGTACATGTTTGGTACAGCATTGTGGGCCGAAGGGCCTGTGTTGTACTATAGGTTGTCTATGTAATATCAAATTTCTTCAGGCTGATTTTGATGTTATATTTGGGTGTTTCCTTTCCCACCGGGGCTCCCTGATTTACCATTGAGACCATTGAAGAAATAATTTAAATGTATGTGCAAGGTGCAACCCAGCTCTTCTTCCCCCCACCACCACCACCACCTTTCAATTACCGTGGTATTATAAACTCAGCAGTTTCTTCTTCATTTTGACTTACCAGGACAATATTCCTTGTGTAGTGCTGAATTTTCTCCTGTACAAAGTTTAAATGTCATATGGTGCCAACCAGAGCACTGCCTTCAATAATGAAGATGGCAATTTGGACTGTAAAGAGTGTCATATAAATATTGATTTAAATGTTTCTTCTTCAATAGGTGGAGCCATGATGGCAAGTTTTTTGCACGAATGACGCAAGATACTCTTAGTATTTATGAAACACCTGTGAGTATATCTGTTAAATGCTAGGATTTTTAATCTTGGAATCATGAAGTGAACATGTTTAATTTTTTTTCTTTAAGAATGTTTCTCAAGGACAGAATACAACCAATGATAGTGTAAGATAGAATTCGAGTCATGAGTACTACAGCACAGAAATAGGCCCTTCAGTCCATCTAGTCCATGCAGACCTGATCTTCTGGCTAGTCCCATCCACCTGCAGCAGGAGCATATCCCTTGAACCCCTCCCATCCATGTACCTATGCAAACTTCTCTTAAATGTTACAATTGAACCCATGTGTACCAATTGAACTGGCTGCTTGTTTAACACTTGCACCACCATCTGTGAAGAAGTTTGTCCTCAGGTTCTCCTTAAATAGTTCCCCGTTCACCTTAAACCCGTGACTTCTACTTTCAAGAAACACAAACAAAATATTGGAGGAACTTAGCAGGTCAGGTAGCGTCTATGCAAATAAACAAACAGTTGGCCTTTTGGGCTGAGACCCTTCTTGTGGACTGGAAAGGAAAGGGGGCAGATGCCAGAAAAAAAAGGTTGGGGAAGGGGAAGGAAACTATTTGGCAGGTGATAGTTGAAGTTAGGTGGGTGGGAAAGGTAAAGAGCTGGGGAAGAAGGAATCTGATAGGAGAGGAGAGTGGACTGTGGGAGGAGGGAACCGGGGGCGGGGGGGGGGGGTTGATAGGCAGGTGAGAAGAGGTAAAAAGCCAGAGTGGGGAAACAAGCGGGTGGGGGGAGTATTTTTTTCATCGGAAGGAGAAATCAATATTCTTGCCATCAGGTTGGAGGACACCCAGATGAAATATAAGGTATTGCTTCATCACCCTGAGGGTGGCCTCATCTTGACACAAGAGGAGGCCATGGGCCAACATGTGGGAATTGGCATTAAAAAATCCACCAGGAGTTTCGCTTTTGACGGGTGTAGCAGAGGTGGTCCCCTAATTTACTACGGTCTCACCAATGTAGAAGGGACAGTGTCGGGAGCACTGGACACGATCGATTACCCCAGCAGAACTGCAAGTGAGGTGTTGCCTCACCTGGAAGGACTGTTTGGGGCCCTGAATGGAGGTGGTGATTAGTCAGTAGCACTTAGCTCGCTTGCAGAGATAAGTGGCGGGAGGAAGATTAATAGGGAGGGATGAATGGATCAGGGAATTGCGGGGGTGGCGGAGGGGAGTTTGGAGATAAAGGTATGTTTAGTAGAAGGATCCCTTTGGAAATGACAGAAGTTGCAGAGGATGATTTGTTGGATACAAAGGCTCAAGGGGTGGTAGGTAAGGACAAGAGTAACTCGATCACTGTTAAGGCAGCGGGAAAATGGGGTGAGTGTGGACGTTCAAGAAATGGAGGAGATGCGGATGAGATAAAAGAACTGAGAAAAGGGAATAGCATTTTTTACAGGAAATAGAGTGGGAAATGATATAGTCAATATAACCTTGGGAAAGGGTAGGTTTAAAAAAAGATATTGGTTGACAATTTGTCTCCAGAGGTGGAGACAGATCGAGAAAGGGAGGTCTAGACTCTAGTCTCACTTAATCTGAGAAAATCTTGCATGCATTCATCCTATCTATACACATAATGTTGCATACCACTATTATAAGATCTCCCCTCATTCTGCGCACAGAGGAACAGAATCCTAAACTATTCAACCCTTCCCTACAATTAAGGTCCTCAAGTCCTGGTGACATTCCTGTAAACTTTCTCTGCACTCTTCCAAGTTATTAATTCCTTTCTTGGAGGTAGGTAGCCAAATCTGCACACAATACTCAATTCAACTTCGCCAAATTGTTGTACAGTTTCAATATAATATCCCAACTCCTGTACTCAGTGCCCTGGTTTACATAGGCCAATATGCCAAAAGCACTTTTAGGGAATTATAGATCTGCGTCCCCAGGTCCCTTTGTTGATTTTGCCATGCACCTCAGAGCCCTAACATTCATTGTGTAAGTCTTGCCCTGGTTTGTCTTCCAAAGTGCAGAACCTCACAGGTACAAATTCCATCTTCCTTTTCTCTAACCCACTTTCCAAGCTGATCAAAGTCATGCTGCAAGCTTTTATAGCCTTCCTCGCTGCCCACTATGCCCCTATTCTTGATGTCATCTACAAATGTACTGATCCAGATTACCACATTATCTGAACCATAAAGATGAAAAACAATAATGGACCCAGCCCTAAATCACACAGCACAACAGTCTCCAGACTGGGACAAGACTCTACTACTAATCTTTGACTTTTCCTGTTTAGCTAATATGGTATCCAGTGAACTCGTCATTCTGAATGCCAAGCAGCTTAATCCTTCAGGCCATTAACCCATGCAGGACTTTGTCAAAGGTATCGCTAAAGTCCATTTAGTCAATGTTCACCACCTTTCCTTCATTACCCTTCCTAATAACTACCTCAACAAAACTCTTGATTGGTTAGACGTGGACTGCCATGCACAAAACCATGTTGACTATCCCTAACCAACCCTGTCTATCCAAATCCTTGTACATCTTGACCTACTGAATACCTTTAATAATTTGCACAATGTTGACATCAGGCTCACTGTCCTGTAATTTCCCAGCTTATTCTTAGAGCCTTTCTTAAGCCATGGAACAATATTAGCTATCCCCTAGTCCTCCTTCACTTTACCTGTGGCTAAGGATGTTTCAAATATCTTTACCAGGGCCCCTGTAATTTCTGCACTAACCTCCCATAAGGTCTGAGGAAATAACTTATTAGGCCCATATCCACCTTAATTCACCTCAAGACAGCCAGCATCACTTCTGCGATGCAGATACTGTCCATGACCTCGCTGCTCTTTTGTCTCCGATATATAATCTCTATGTTTGTCTCCAGAGTAAATAAGGAGGCAAAATTTTCATTTTAAGATCTTCCGCCAGAAAACTTAAAAGGTGTAGAACTATCTGCATTTACCAGGGAAATTAATGTTTTGATTTTCTTTTCCACCGGAATGATAAAATGCTGCCTAACCCTCTGGATTTTCAATATTTTTTGTTTTGCGTTATTTATTCCCAACATCTGTAGTACACAGTTGCAAGAAAAAGTTTGTGAACCCTTTGCAACCACCTGGATTTCTGCATTAATTACTCATAAACTGTGGTCTGATCTTCACCTAAGTCACAATAATAGACAAACACAATCTGCCTGAACTAATAACACACAAATAATAACACGAAGAAATCTGCAGATGCTGGAATTTCAAGCAACACACATAAAAGTTGCTGGTGAACGCAACAGGCCAGGCAGCATCTCTAGGAAGAGGTACAGTCGATGTTTCGGGCCGAGACTCTTTGTCAGGACTAACTGAAAGAAGAGCTTGTAAGAGATTTGAAAGCAATTGTACTTTTCATGTCCTTATTGAACACATTGTTTAATCTTTCACAGTTCGGGCTGGAAAAAGTATGTGAACCCTTGTATTTAATATCTGGTAGAACCTCCTTTAGCAGCAATAACCTCTACTAAGCATTTCCTGGTGCTGCTGATCAGGCTTGCACAACAGCAAGGAGGAATTTTAGACCATTTCTCCATAGAAAACTGTTCCAGTTCATCAATGTTTCTGGGATACCTTGCATGAACGGCCTTCTTCGGGTCATCCCACAGCATCTCAATTGGGTTAAGGTCTGGATTCTGACTTGGTCGTTCCAAAACATGAATTTTCTTCTTTTTAAACTATCCTGTTGCTGATTTACTTTTGTGTTTCGGATCACTTCTTGTTGCATCGTCCAACTTCAATTCAGCTTCAGGTGATACAACTTTGAATTCATTGTTCCCTCAGCGATTGCAAGCTGTCCGGGCCTTGAGGCAGTAAAGCAGCCCCAAATCATGATGCTCCTTCCACCGTGCTTCAGAGTTGGGATGAGGTTTTGGTTTTGGTGTTGGTGTGCAGTGCCCTTGTTCCTCCAGACATAGTGGTGTGCATTTTTCCCAAAAAGGTCAACTTTTGTCTCATCTGTCCATAGAACGTTGTCCCAGAAGCATTGTGGAACATCTAAGAGGTCTTTTGCAAACTTGAGATATGCAGCAATGTTTGTTTTTGCAGAGCCGTGGTTTCTTCCGTGGTGTCCTCACATGAACAGACTTTGACAAGTTCTGAAGATTTCTGCATGTCTTTTGCTGTTACCCATGGGTTCTTTTTCACCTCCTTTAGCATTGCACGTTGTGCCCTTGGTGTGGTCTTTGCAGGACACCCACTCCTGGAAGAGTAGCAATAGCACTGAATTTCCTCCATTTGTAAATGATTTCTCTTACTGTGGATTGAATACATGGGTATTTAGAAATGCTTTAGTAGCCTTTTCCAGCTTCAAGCATTTCTACAATTCTTCTGTGGTCCTCTGAAAGTTGTTTTGATTGAGGCATAGTGCATGTAAGCAGATCTTTCTGAGAAAAGCAGGCTCTGTCAGTAACCTGATTCCAAACAGCTTTTGTAGAAGCCATTATCCCAGGGGTTGGCGTACTACTTTGAACCTAGACTGTGATTGTTTAAGTGGTGTACTCAGTATTGATGAGAAGTCGTAAAATTGTTTGAGTGTTGTTAGTTTAGGCAGATTGTGTTTGTCTATTATTGTGACTTGGATGAAGTCCAGACCACAGAAAACCGGGTAATTGCAAAGGGTTCACTATTTTTTTTCTTGCAACTGTACTTTATGGAGCATATAGCAGTTGATGCTTTTACTTAGTATGGTTTGGTTCAACAATCATACTTTAACAGAAATATAACTAATGCGCTTGTGACACAGAAGTATATATTAAAAGGAAACATACCTGTTAGTCTTCCCATTTGTTTCTAGGTGAAGTTCATTTGTAATTTTCCCAGGCTTGGAAAAGATCTGGATAATGTTTTGAAGTTTCTCTGGCCAATCTGGTTCAACTTGTACCTTTTCCACAACAATAACAGAATCTATTTTATCAGTTTCTAGAGGCTGATCCTTTAAAATATCACCCAGTAATTCCTCATTGGAGATTTTGGTGCTCAGATGGTTGCTCCTGGAAGCTGGGGAGAGAGAAAAATGCAGAATATTTTATTCAGTCTGTAATTTACAGCTTAAAAGCTTGGCAGATATGGGCCATAATTAAGTTTGGTGAATGAAATTAAAAGAAAGTTCTGAGTGGGTGAGGCAGTATTTGTAGTTAATATTTCAGGTCAGTGACCATTCATTAATGAAATGAAACATGTTTTAAGATGTAGAAGATGGGCAAAGGTGGAGAGAACAATGGAGATGTTCATGATGTAGGCCAAAAGGGACTGATTGGCTCAATTATTAGTGGCACTGGTTGAGAGGGGGATTGATGAAAGTAGGTGATGTGTCTAGAGATTAAGTAGAAGATGAATGAGAACAAGAGGAAAAGGAGTAAGGCAAAAAAAATTGGAACTAAGGTGCATGCAGAAGCAGTTTACACAAAAAGTGCAGGAAGAAATCATCAGGTCAGACAGCATCTCTGGGGGAAAAATAACATTTGGTTTAATGTTTTTGGAATTAATCAGAACTGGCCAATTTGGATACTTACAAAAAAGGCTGTGTGTCTGAAATTGAGTACCGAGGCCTGTAATCTGCCAATTCAAAGGATAAGATGCTTTGCAGCTAAGCTTCCCAGACTTCTGTCTGGGATGGTAGGAGGCCAAAGACATGGGCGCTAGAATGGAACTGGGAAACAACTTTCATCCCTCAAACATGTTTATCCCTTCATAATTTATATGTTTCTATAAGATCCCCTTTCATTCTTCTGAATTTCAGCAAGTATATTCCAAGGTGACTCAGTCCTCTCAGATTTAACCCTCTCATCTCTGAGATCAACCTGGTGGACCTTCTCTGCACTGCCTCCAAGACCTGTATATCTTAAGGAGACCAGAACTGCATGTAGTAGTCCAGCCATACCCTGTACAGTTTCAGCATAACCTCTGTGCTCTTAAGTTCAACTCCTTTAACAAAGAAGGGCCAACATTCTGTTTGCCACCTTGGTATTTTGTTGCATCTGCAAACCAACAGCACTCCCAGGTCCCTCTGTGCAAAAGCATGCTGCAATCTTTCACTATTTAAATAATAATCTGATCTTCTAATTTTCCTTCTAAAGTGGATGACCTTGCATCTACCAGTTATACTCCATCTGCCAGGCCCTTGCCCATTCATTTAACCTATCTATATCACTGCAGACTGCAGTGCCCAATTTACTATTTTACTTAATTTTGTGTCATGAGCAAACTTAGATATGCTACACTCTGTGCCCTCTTCCAAATCTTTAATGTATATCGTGAACAGTTGTGTGCCCAGCACCAACCCTTGTGACTATCAATGGGAGATTTATTCCATCTGCCTTCAATTGGTTAACCAATCCTCCATCCATTCATGCATCCTTATGGATTTTTTTTAAATATGGCATCGTACCACAAGCCTTCTAGAAATCCAAGTATTCAACATCCATGTATTCCCCTCTCTATCCACTGCACTCATTAAGAAATCCTGAAAGTTTGGGCTCCCTTGGCCAAAGATTTTAGCACTCATTTGATACCACTCCCAATTATGTCTTTTCCCCCCTCTCTTTGTATATTATTTAAAATAGATTTCAATCTTTTAATGCCCATCTGTCCTGGGGCTCTGATATTTAAATTTAATCTCAACCAAGCCCAATTCACTTTAGGATTCCAGGACTGTGTCAACCTTTCCAGAACTAGCCCCATTTGGGTGCTAATGAGCTAGTGTAAAAAATGGTATTTGGTGGAATGGACAACAACTGTTTACCTTTTCTCCACTGTTGCACCTAAATTTCTAGACCCACCATGTCCCTTAACAGAGTTATTACCGTAAATTCCAGTGTATAAGCCCCCCCCCCCCATTTTCAAGGTTAAAAAAGTGACTTTTTCATGTTGCCTTTGTATAAGCCAACCCCTTTTGTATAGGCTTTTAACTTAACCAGAAAAGATCGCAAGATCTCACATGCCCGAACTCAGCTTTGCCGGATCCGGAACCTGGAAATTTTGTGAACCAGTACTTGCTAAGAAAATAGGCCTACACATTATAGAGTGTTATAAGCGAATTCTTAATAAATAAATCAGAGAGGGAAGTTTTGGATTAGGTTCCCAGTGGTAAAGAATCCTCTGAAATGTAACCCCCGTGAAACCATTTAGCGCCCATCGTAATCTTGTTAAAACATAACACGGGGTGGCGGGATCAGTACGCGTACTCAGTATTGAGTTTGCGACCACTATGTACAAAAGATTAAAACGAATGCAGTATGATGCTGGCTTCAAGCTGAAGGTTGTTGATTTTGCTAAAGGAACGAATAATTCTGCAGCTGCTAAGAAGTTTAGTGTAAATGAGAAACAAGTGAGAGAGTGGAGAAAGGCAGAGGACACTCTGAGGGAAATGCCAAAGAGGAAATATGCAAGCTGCGGGAAAACATGCCAGTGGCCAGAACTGGAAGAAAAAGTTTTAGAGTGGGTGAATCACCAGCAATCGTCTGGATACATTGTTAACAGAGAAATGATTCAAGTTCAAGTGTTGAAATGGGCCAAAAAACACCGTGAGGTCAGCAAAAATTTCAAAGCTACGCGAAGTTGGTGCACTCGATTTATGAATAGATGTGATCTTGTGTTGAGACAAAAAACAAAGATTGCTCAGAAGTTGCCGAGTGACCTTGAGGAAAAGATTACGGCCTTCCAGTCATTTGTAATCAAGCATCAAAAGGCGCAGTCTTACCCGCTCTCACTGTTTGGTAACATGGACGAGACACCAATGTTCTTTGATTTTGCTGGTAACCGCACTGTCAATCAGAAGGGGGAGAAAACAGTCCTTGTCAAAACAACTGGACACAAGAAGCAACATTTTACTGTCGTGTTAACGTGTATGGTTGATGGGACCAAACTACCACTGATGGTGATTTTTAAGAGGAAAGCATTCCTAAAGAAAGAAAAATTCCCGCAAGGTGTTGTTGTTTACGTTCAGGAACGCTGCTGGATGGACGAAGCGGGTTGCTTGAAGTGGGTTAAAGAGGTGTGGCGTCAACATCCCGAAGGTTTCAGGAAGGAAAAGTCGCTGCTTGTCTGGGACATGTTCAAAGCGCACTTGTCAGGTGAGACAAAAGCAGCATTGAAAGCTGAAAATACGGACATTGCAGTCATCCTCGGTGGTTTGACGTCCGTGCTCCAGCCACTGGATGTGAGTTTAAACAAACCATTCAAGGAATTCATGCGATGTCGAAGCAGAAATTGACATTCCTTACGATGATATGATGACTGCCGAAGAATAGGACGAGATTTTCGGAGAGTCAGATAATGAAGAGTGAGAGTTTCAAGCTCTGAATGTTTGACGACAACAGTGTGTACAAGTAAATTGAGAAACAGAATGTGTTTTGTAGGTCTTTTGTGTAGATTTCATAAGTGTTTGTATTTTCTTTTGTATTTGTCTCAAAAACAGCCAATAAATACAACCTGTCTTCCGTATATTCATTTTTCCAAAGTTAGCACCCTCTGTATAAGCCGACCCCCTAATTTTAGGGCCAAATTCTGGGCTTATACACCGGAATTTACGGTAATTTTAATCAGCATTTTGTATCTTCCTTTCAGCTCTTAAGGTTCATTGTTAAAATTTGTAAAGATAGGTTATTTGATTGAGGAAATCATGTTTCTCTGGCAGATTAGTGGATAGAGAAGGAGAAATCAAAGTATGGTGTTGAATGTGATTGGGTTTAAGTGCTGGCAACAATAAAAGTGAAGTACATTTTAAATTCCTCTGTAGTTTGTCGATTGCTTTCTCTTTAATGTGTAATCTTTTACTGTACATTTGAGGCTCACTAATAATTAATTTTCTTTTCCAGTCCATGGGTCTGTTAGATAAAAAGAGCCTCAAGATCAGTGGAATAAAGTAAGTGTATTTTGAGCTAGCTTTTGTGAGTTTTGCCAAGGTTGTACCTGTGCCATTCCTTTATCCCTTTTGTGCACTCTTTTTCTACTGAATTTATATCTCTTATTCCATACAAATATTTCATTTCTTTGCAGTCAGCTTTGTGTGTTATTTTTCAAGCTTGTTCAGATGCACAAGGGCTCTTTTTAATCATACTGTGCTTTCTCATCAGGGATTTCTCATGGTCTCCAGGTGATAATGTTATTGCATTTTGGGTGCCAGAGGATAAAGATATTCCAGCCAGAGTCACTCTAATGCAGTTTCCAACAAGGCAAGAGATAAGAGTGCGCAATCTTTTCAATGTGGTGGACTGTAAATTACACTGGCAGAAAAATGGAGATTACCTCTGTGTGAAAGTAGATAGAACTCTGAAAGGTATACAGGTATGTGCTTAACCTGGGCATCATGGTCAACAAAGGGATTTTTTTTCCTAATTATGTAAAGTCTAAACTCTTATTGATGGAGGATCTACAATACACACCTTTTAATTAATATGAAATAAAACTTGAATTTTGAGGAGGATATTGGGGACGGTTGTAGATCCTGAGTCATAGTTAATTAAAATATAATTCAGAGTGAAGGGAAAGGATGGAGGCAATGTCTTTGCAAAGATTTTAATGCTAAACCATTTAAACAATATTGCTTATGTGCGCAGTCTTTGAGTTACAGCAATGGGATTAGTGTTGCACTGATTTTTCAAAGAGCCATCTATGAGAATGTAGGCCTCCTGTGCTGTAAAATTTCTCCATCAGATTAGAACAGAATAAATGGGGATCAGTTGACCACTGAAATACTGAATTTAATCCATAGTTTGTGACCTTGCTCCCTAGTTAATATGTGAATGTGTAGGTTTTGCATAGTAGGTATTCTGGCATTCTCTGGATTTGATGGTGCTAGACTAGCAGATTTTTCCTGAACTTATTGGATAGCATTCCTTATTAACATCCTAATGCACTTAATTTATTACTGTATAACCCTCTCACCATGGCTCAGAACAAACTTGGCTCGTTAGCTCTGGCTAGCAGCCTCTTGAATCATAGTTGCATGGATAACGATGAGAAGGCCACCTTCAATAAGCAACACGTCTCTTGAGTCAGTATGATTCATGTTCAACCAAACAGGATAGTTGGAATGTTCCGATAAGGGAATGAAAATTATGGTGAATGCCGTATAAATGCTGCCCCATGCAAAGGTATTGTTCGCCAAGAAAATAAGACCTTACACCAGCATAAAATTAAAGTAAAAATATATTTACAGATATTTCAATTTTAATGAACAGTTAATAGGGAAAAACTAAAATGGCCCAGTACAGCTAAATCAGTCAAAATGTACACATAAATGTTGGAGCTCATTTCTTGGGCGGTTGGGTGCTTTACTTTGATTACTCGTGCATTGACCCCACATTCTGCATGGAGGTGACCAGCCACAGTTCAAACTTCCCTCGAAGACCATTTTGGATGAACTGGCTAGCAGGAGGAGTATTGGTACTCCTCCTTAGAACCATTCATCTACACAAAGCACTTTTTACAACAGGATCTCTCCTATGAGCAGCATTCTGCGAGCATCTTCCCCTGTGCTCCGGTCCACACCTCCTCTTCCAACACCTCCCAACCAAAAAGCTAAAACCAGACTACTGTCCTTCAGAAATCTGATCCTGCCCAAATCTTTCAAGTGTTCCATGGCATCCCACTGGACAGAATGCAACCCAGCTGGTTGACATAACATTCCTAAGTTGAGCAGAGGACTCATTATCTTAGTCAAAGGCAAAACACTGGTCTATGAAGCTTAATAGAACACGCTGCGGTTGCTGAAAATCTGCTAACTAAAATACCTAACAGTATAGCAGGAGAAATATAAAAAAACATGTCCTTAACCAGGGCATTACAATTGTTCCACAGTAGTGTAATAAATTTTCGTGAGTTTAAAAAGAACAAAGGAAACAGCAGTTGTTGACCCAGTTGTGGATTATTGGCGTTTTATTGTGGATCTTTTCATTCAGTGAAGTTTATACCAGATTTGTTGTAGCAACATTTGACTCTGCTCTGGCTAATTTGCAGTTGCAGTGTAACAACTTAATCATAGTTGTTGGAACATTTTTGTTCAGGAATTATTCTTTCTAAAACTTACTTCTCATCCATGGTTTTAAAGACTGGGAAATATACACATTTTAAATGAAGTGTCCTGTAGCGATTGGCATTTGTGATTTCAACTAATCCACCTCAGGCAGTGATGGTAATAACTGCTGTTAATTATTTTGACATGAAATACATTGCATGTGTAATGTTTAATAAGTTTTTCATTTATAGGGTCTTGTGACAAACTTTGAAATCTTCAGAATGAGGGAAAAGCAGGTTCCTGTAGATGTTGTGGAAATGAAAGGTGAGTTGTGACTGATTTATTCTTGTAATTGAACAAAAATAGCAGTTTTAACATTGCCATGGAAGTTCATCTTTTATGGTCTACAGTTCTACTTGATGCTTTATAAGCAGAATATGTAGCGTACTTATCTCCTTTTTAAACAAATGAGCACAAGGGGACCCTTATTTGTGTCAGCCCATTTAACCCTAGACCCTGGATTGATCCTTTTGACGGTGGAAATCTTTGTGCTTCAAGCAGTTATCCAGTTTATCATTAAATGTTGTTACTAAATCTGCCTTCAGGCAGTGCATAATGGATCATAAAAAATATTTTGCTTTAAGAATACAGTTCGTCTGTTGCCTTTGCTTATTTTGTTAAATTCTTTAAATAATCTGGTAGTGGAAGAGGATTCTTTTCACCAAACCCCATTAATGATATTTAAATCTCTGCTAAATCTCAGATTCTGTGCTCTCAGTTAAATTTCCATAGTCTTTCATCACTAGAACATTGTATTGGAATTTAACCCTCAAATGGCTGTGGCCAAATTTTCCCACCATATTCCATCTTGCTTAAGTTTTAGAATGACTACTTGTAATGGTAGTCATCATCATCATCGTATGTGCTGTGTTGTATGATGTTGGCAATCGTGGTCTATGACCATGATTTATTGTTCTTGGCAAATTTTTCTACAGAAGTGGTTTGCCATTGCCTTTTGGGCTGTGTCTTTACAAGATGGGTGACCTTAGCCACTATCAGTACCTTTCAAAGATTGTCTGCCTGGTGTCTGTAGTTGTATTATCTATCCATAAAGCAGGTGAGATCATATCATATAGGGTCCTTAACATTCCTGCCATCTTCAAAGTTGTATCCCCTCTCTTTCCTCTTTGGTCCTGCGCCATCTTTTGTTCACATAGTATGTGTTGATTCTTCTTGTTCTCTTCAATGTAATTTAATTTAATTTAAATTTAATGTAAGTAGAATTGGGCCACTTGGTCCATCAAGTCTGCTCCACTATTCCATCATGGCTGATATATTTTTCCTCTCACCACCATTCTCTTGCTTTCTCACTGTAATCTTTGACACCCTGACTAATCCAAGAACCTATCAATCTCCACTGTAAATACACTCAGTGTCTTGGCTCCCACAACTGTCTGTGGCAATCAGTTCCACAGATTCACCACCATCTGCCTAAAGAAATTCCTTCTCAGTTTTTAAAAAATGGTTGTCCCTCTTTTCTGAGGCTGTGCCCTCTGTCCTAGACTCGCCCACTATAGAAAACATACCTCTCCACATCCAATCTATCATGACCTTACAATATTCCATTGGTTTCAGTGAGATACCACCCTCATCCCGTTCTTCTAAACTCCAGCAAGTTCAGGCCCAGAGCCATCAAATCCTCCTCATGTATTAACCATTTCATTCCCAGAATTATTCTCTTGAACCTCCTCCAGGCCCTCTCCAATGCCAGCACATCTTTTTGTAGATAAGGGACCCAAAACTGCTCCCGATACTTCCAAGTGTGGTCTGTTCTGACCAGTGTCTTATAAGGCCTCAGCATCACGTCCTTGCTCTTATATTCTAGTCCTCTCAAAATGAACGCTAACGTTGCATTTGCCGTTCTCACCACCAACTTAACTTGCAAGTTAACCTTTAGGAAATCATATAAAAGGATTCCCAAGTTCCTTTGCTCCTCTGATTTATGCATTTTTGTCCACATTTTAGGACATAGTCTATGTCTTTATTCTTCTATCAAAGTGCATGACCATACACTTCCCTACACTATATTCCATCTGTTACTTCTTTGCCCATTCTCCCAATCCGACCAATTCTTTCTGCAGATTTCCTGCTTCCTCAACACTACCAGCCCCTCCCTGTATTATCTGCAAACTTGGCCACAAAACCATCGATTCTGTCATCCAGGTCATTGACATATATCGTGAAAAGAAACTGTCCCAGTACCAACCCCTGCGGAACACCACTTGTACTAGCAGCCATTCAGAATAGATACTCTTTATTCTGACTCTGTCTCCTGCCAGTCAGCAAATCTAGTACCTTTCTTGCAATACCATGGGCTCTTATCTTGTTAAGCAGCCTCAAAGTGCGGCACCTTGTTAAAGGTCTTCTGAAAATCCAAGTAAGCAACATCCACTGACTCTCCTTTGTCTGTCCTGCCTGTTATTTCTTCAAAGAATTCTAACAGAGTGTCAGTAAAATTTCCCCTTAAGCAAACCGTGCTGATTTTGACCTACTTTATCTTGCATCTCCAAGTACCCTGAAACCTCATCTTTAATAATCACCCCGATGTCTTCCAACCATTGAAATCAGGCCAACTGGCCTATAATTTCCTTTCTTCTGCCTCTCTCCCTTAAAGAATGGACTAACAATTGCAATTTTCCAGTCCTCTAAAACCATTCCAGAATCTGATGATTCTTGAAAGATCATTACCAATTGCTTCCACAATCTCTTCAGCTATCTCTTTTGGAACCTGGTCATTCTGGTCCAGATGTTATATCTACTTTCAGACCTTTCAGTTTCCCACGTACCACGTCCTTAGTAATAGCAAATGTACTCACTTCTGCCTTCTGTTCTGGCATATGGTTAGTGTCCTCCACAGTGAAGACTGACACCAGATAATTAAGTCCTTCTGGCATTTATTTGTCCCTCTTACTACCTCTCCAGCGTCATTTTCTAGTAGTCCAATATCCACTCGTTCCTCTCTTTCCTCTCTTTTCTCTCTTTTACTCTTCGTATATCTGAAAAACTTGGTTTTCGTCTTTGAAATTATTAGCTAGCTTACCTTCTTATTAATCTTTTCTGTCCTTATGGTTTTTAGTTGCCTTCTGTTGGTTTTAAAAGCTTCCAACTCCTTTAACTCCCCACTCGTTTTTGCTGCATGTATTTGTATTCTCATGAGATTGATGCTATCTACAGCACTATAATCAATTAAAAATATTCTCAGGGTAGGGAGGATCATAGTTAGACATCCTATTCAAATCATTATATAAATTATACCTCATTTTCTTGAATATGATGCAAACCTACTTGATCACTTGTGAGTGTAAAAGTTCAGTTTGAATGAAGCTCATCTGAATTACACTCATTCTGAATGTAATTCAGAAATGTTAATTATGTTAAGGACATTTAGCTCCCTGACATTTTGTATAAATTCTGGCTGACATTGTAGAAATTACATAATAGATAATGTGAGTGGAGAAAACTACTAGAAGTGTTCAATTTTTCAGTTTGTCTGAAGTACATTGTAAGTATTTAAACCCATTCTCTTTCATTCATTATTTATTTTGGGATTTTGGATGGGGTACTGTAGATGGTGAGAAATGAGAATGTAAATGAGCTAAATATTAATGTATCATTTGAGAAACTCAAATTCAAGGAGATTTGGAGTGGTTTCGTGTATCCCATGTTTTTGTTTATGGTGTAAGCAATTTTAATAGGCTTTTAAAATAACTTGTCTTTTTGTATTCCATATTTTATTAGAGGGTATCATAGCTTTTGCTTGGGAGCCAAATGGAAGTAAGTTTGCTGTTCTACATGGAGAAACTCCTAGAATATCGGTATCTTTCTACCATGTGAAGAATAATGGCAAAATTGAACTAATCAGTAAGTGATTGCCAATTGAATTTATTGTTGACGGTCTTGCGTTAATGTTACCTTGATTGTGATTTCTCCTGTCCCACTCATTTAAATAATAATAATTCTGAAGACCTTTATTGGGTTACCAAAAAGGAACCCAGTTAGGTCCTCTGTGCACTTAACTCTATTAATTGGATGTATGCTACAGCATATTCATCTTTGCTAATTGAAAACAAGAATAGATTAGATGATTGTCCAACAATTCTGCTCTTACAGGCATGGAGAAGTAAGAACATAGAACAGTACAGTAGAGGGCACGCCTTTCAATCTATGATGCTTGTGTCCAACATGAAGCCAATTTGAACTTATTCCATCATGTCCTTCTATCTCCTGCCTGTTCCTGTGCCTGTCTATATGTCTCTTAAGCATTGCTGCTGTATCTTTTTCCACCATTTCCCCTGGAAGTGTATTCCAGGCACCTTCCACTCTATGCTTTTAAAACAAAGCATGCCACAGACATCTACTTAAAGCTTTCCCCTTCCTGTTTTAAGGCTATGCCTTGCAGTAATTGACATTTCCAACCTGAGGGAAAAGACTACCTACCCTTTCAGGCCACCATTGATCAAGATTTTTTTTTAAATTTAGTCTACCATAAAGGACCTTGTCGAACGCTTTTCTAAGGTCCATGTAGACAACATGCACTGCCCTAACCTCATCAAACATTGTCCCCTCTAATCACGCACGCACGCACACACCTGGAAGTCCATGCTTTTCCAGACGTGAGTACATCCTGCCCCTAGAAACCTTCTCCAGTAATTTCCCAGTGTTTGCTGTTTTAAAATGTTCAGTTTCTTGCAATACCTTAGGGTAAATCCTATCAGCTCTTGGAGACTTCTCCATTCTAATGTTCTTTAAAGGACCCATTGCAACACTACCTCCTAAAGCCCCAGAATGTCAGTATACAGCAAAATACAAGGACGTATTTGTTTGAGTCTTGCAGCTTAAATTCAGTTCACTCATTAAGTGTATTGAGCATAAAATTAGGGTGTTAATCAATGTGGGTTTGTAATTTCAATTAATTCCTTTGGAATCAGTAGGATTTTATAATTATAATTACTGTTCAACTATTAATCAGTGTTCAGTTTTATTACAGTTAAAACTCTGATGTTAAAATATTTGTGGTTATGAGCACATAAAATGACATTTCCCAGGGAGAAAAGATAATTTGACTTTTTATAGGAAAAAGAAAAATGCATGATTTATTATGTACATTAATAATTGCAGACTGATGACCTTCAAATATTGATATGACATAAAATATAAGATTGGTTGCTATTTTAATGGTTAATTTTTGCTATCTCCTAAGAGTTGACTTTTGTCAATCTGTTCTTGTAACAGAATAGATTCTGCCAGCATTGTGCAGTAAAGGTCAAATAGCAGCATGAGATAGTTGTGATGTTAAAATTTAGATAAAATGTATTTAGCTGCAATCTCTTTCTGCAGAAATGTTTGACAAGCAGCAAGCTAACAGCATCTTTTGGAGTCCACAAGGCCAATTTGTGGTACTGGCTGGTCTGAGGAGGTGAGTAATGTTATGGTATTAAGGTTATTCTGCATTGCCTTTGTCTTTCTATTGAAACCTTTCCAGGTAAAAGTGGATGGAGTTGGAGGGTTTTTTGGTCAATATCAAAATAAAAGGTAAAATGTAGTAAATTCTGATTTGTCTCAGGCAGAGATATGTGGTGATTTTTGTGAGATTATTATAGTAGGTGTTCTTCAGAGAGGTAGTTGAACGGTATTTTTAGAAGAGTAGCTGGAATTTATGTGTTTCTTTTATTTTAAGAACCTTTACCATTATACAACAGTTATATAATCCTGCAGAACATCTGCCATTTTGATGTAAAACATTACCAGAGTTACATCAAAAGTTTAAATTGACAGCTATGTTATTAAGCAACAATCAATTCAAGTTGACATATCCATCTGAGAGGAATAAAAGCTGCAATTGTGTACAGGATACTTTCCAGCCTGAGTGACTTAGAAACATTTTGTGGTCAGTGAAATATCTGGATTTATCTGTTCTGGGACCCTTTCACTTTGATTTTTATAAATGACTTAGATGAGGAAGTTTGCAGATGACATGAAGATTAGTGGTGTTGTGGTCAGTGTAGCGGTTACAATGGAACATTGGCAGGATGTAGTGCTGGACTAGGAAGTGGCTAACAGTTTAATCCAGGAAAGTGAAGAGATGCATTTTGAAAGGTTGAACTCGAAGGCAGAGTACAAAGTTAATGGCAAGGTTCATAGCAGCGTAGAGGAGCAGAGGGATTTTGCAGTCCATCAATCCCTCAAAGTTGCCGTGCAGTTTCATAGGGTGGTTAAGAAGGTGTGTGGTGCGTTGCCCTTTATTAGTCAGTGGATTGAATTCAATAGCTGCAAGCTAATGTTGCTGCTGTATAAAACTCTTGTTTGACCACGTTGAGTATTGTGGTCAGTGCTGGTCGCCTCATTATAGGAAGGAAGTGGAAGTTTCAGAAAAGGTGCAGAGGATGCTCCCTGGGTTAAAATTAGAAGAGTCGTTGAAAAATACAACACAGGAACAGGCCCTTTAGCCCACCTAGTCCATACCAACCCATTTAAACTGCCCAGTCCCATTGACTTGCACCCGGGTTAGTGCCCTCCATACTCTTACAATCTGTGTACTTTCCAAACATCTCTTAAACATTGAAATCAGGCATGCATACACCAGTTTGCATAGCAGCTTGTTCCACACACTAATGATCCTCTAGTTGGGAAGTTTCCCCACGTGTTCCCCTTAAATGTTTTATCTTTCATCCTTAACTCATAACCTCTAGTAACAGTCCGGCCCAATCTCAATGGAAAAAGTCTGCTTGCATTTAACCTACCTATACCATTTAAAATTTTGTATATCTCTAGCAAATCTCCCCTTAATCTTTTGTGTTCCAATGAATGAAGTCCTAACCTATTCAGTCTCTTCTTATAACTCAGGTCCTCCAGACATGGCAACGTCCTTCTAATTTTCCTCTGTACTCTTTCAACCTTATTTACATTTTTCCTGTAAGTTGGTAACCAAAACTGCACACAATACTCCAAATTAGGCCTCACCAAGGTCTTGTACAACTTCAACATAGCATCCCATCTCCTGTACTCAGTACTTTGACTTATGAAAGATAATGATGTGCCAAAAGCTTTCTTTACGCCCCCATCTTCCTGTGGTGCCACTTTCAATGAATTATGGACCTGTGTTTTACCACACTCCTCAGTGCCTACCGGTCACTGTGTAAGACTTGCCCTGGTTGATCCTACCCAAGTGAACACCTTACACTTGTCTGCATTAAATTCCATCTGCCATTTTTCCAACTAGTCCAGATCCTGCTGCAAATTCTATGTCTTCCTTGCTGTCCACTACACCCCTAGACTGGGTGTCATCTGGAAAATTTGCTGATAGCCACATTATCATCCAGATCATTGATATAGGTGACAAACAACAGATAGAGCACCAATCCCTGTGGCACTCCACCAGTCACAGGCCTCCAGTCAGGGAGGCAACCATCTACCACCACTCTCTGCTTCTTCCACAAAGCCGATGTGTAAAACATTTCAAAGGTTTCAAATGTACATTTAATAGCAGAGGAATGTATAATGCATCCTGAAATGCTGCTTCTTCGCAACCATTCACAAAATCAGAGGAGTGTCCCCAAAGAATGAATGACAGTTAAATGTTAGAACCCCGAAGTTACCCCCCAGCTCTTCTCCCTCCCGTGCGTAAGTGGCAGCAATGATTCCCCCTCCCTCCACCGGCAGAAAAAAAGCATCAGCACCCACCACTGAGCACTCAAGGGTGCAGCAAAGCAACAGCAAAGACACAGACTTGCAGTATCCCAAGACTACGCATTCATCTGGTATTTGGCATATCTCTATCTATCTATCTATCTATCTATCTCTATCTCTATCTCTATCTCTCTCTATCTCTATCTCTATCTCTATCTCTATCTCTATCTCTATCTCTATCTCTATCTCTCTATCTCTCTATCTCTCTATCTCTCTATCTCTCTATCTCTCTATCTCTCTATCTCTCTATCTCTCTATCTCTCTATCTCTCTATCTCTCTCTCTCTCTCTCTCTCTCTCTCTCTCTCTCTCTCTCTCTCTCTCTCTCTCTCTCTCTCTCTCTCTCTCTCTCTCTCTCTTTCTCTCTTTCTCTCTCTCTCTCTTTCTCTCTTTCTCTCTTTCTCTCTTTCTCTCTTTCTCTCTTTCTCTCTTTCTCTCTTTCTCTCTTTCTCTCTTTCTCTCTTTCTCTCTTTCTCTCTCTTTCTCTCCTCTCCCCCCCCCCCCCATAAGTGAGAAAGAGATGGCTCCGTTTCACAGCGAGAGGGGAGACATCACAAACAGCTTGCTGCTTTGTGACGTTTAAAGTCCGTTGTGTCGCTTTTTCCAAGTTCTGTGCCCAACGATCTCAGATCTTCCGACTCCCAGGACACACCAATGTGCTGGGACACCGACCTCTGATCCACCCATCTCCAGAGCCATGAGATCCTGGCCCTCCAAAGGCGAGGTGAGCTCTTAGATCGCGCCAATGGCATGTCGAATAACAGCCAGTCGTGAAACCCTGAGAGCAGGTCCCATTCCTGCAAAGGACCGAAGTCAGCGTGCAACTCCAGGTCAGGGTCTTCAAAAGAATCCTGAAAGGGAAAAATAGAGATAATAAAGATGGAAATAGAGCTGTTTCCGAAGATGCAAACAAATGAGTCGCCATTGGGCGCCGTTGTCTCCTCCTAACTTTTACTAATTTATCTTGAATGCCAAACGACTGAACCTTCTTGACCAACCTCCCATGCGGGATCTTGTCAAACGACTTGCTAAGTTCCATGGAGACAGCATCCACTGCCTTGCCTTCATGAATTTCCCTGGTAACTTCCTCAAAAAAAACCTTAAGTTGGTTAAACACAACTTAGTATACACAAAGCCATGCTGACTATCCTTAATCAATCCTATGTTTATGCGAATACTCATATCTGCTTTCTTACAATACCTTAATTTTCCCACTGCTGATGTCAGGCTCATTGACCTTCCTTAAACAGCAGAACAACATTAGCTGTCCTGTAATGCTCCGGTACTTCACCTGTTGCTAAGGATAAGGGCCCTTGCAATTTCTGTACTTGCCTCCCACTGGATCCAAGGGAACAGCTTGTCAAGCCCTGAGCATTTATCAACCCTAATTTGCCTCAGGACAGCAAACACCTCCTCCCCTGTAATCTGTATAGGGTCCATGACCTTGCTGCTGCTTTGCTTGACTTGTACAGACTGAGTCCATCTCCCAGATCAGGAAATTGTAGGCTAGTGAGCCTGACATCAGTAGCGGGAAAGTGATTGGAAGGTATTCTAAGGGACCGGATATATGAGTATTTGGATAGACATGGACTAATTGGAGATAGTCAATTGTAAAAAATCCATTTAAGATCTCCCTCGTCTCTTTTGTCTCAGCACGTAGATTATCATTCTGATCCTCCAGAGGACCAATTTTGTCCCTTGAAGTCCTTTTGCTGTTAATGTATCTGTAGAATCCTTTAGGATTCTCCTTCACCTTGTTTGCTAGGGCAACCTCATGCCTTCTTTTAGTTCTCCTAATTTATTTTAAGCATTCTTTTGTATTTCTCAACCTCCATAGGTACCTCATTTTTTCCTACCTGCCTATACCTGCTATGCACCTCCTTTTTTTTTATTAACCAGGCCCTCAATATCTCTTGAAAACCAAGGTTCCCTAAACCTGTTATCTTTGCCTTTTATTCTGACAGGCACATTAGAGTTTAGAGATCATGTCTTATGAGGAAAGTTTAAGCCAAGCTGGAGCTTTTCTCTTTGGAGTCAGGTGTTGAGAGGTGACCTGATGAAAGTGTATAACGTGATCAGGGGCATAGATTGGACAGCCAGTGCCATTTTACCAGGGTGGCAATGGCTGAGGCAAGAGGATGTATTTATAAAATGATTGAAGGAAAGCATTTGGATGTCAGAGGCAAGTGTTTTTTTTTTACAGTGATAAATACATGGATTACACTGCCAGAGGTGATAGTAGAGGCAGATACATTAAAGACGTTTAAGAGGCTCTTAGATGGGCACATACATCTGTCCATCGATTTCAATGTGGACTGACACATGCAAGAAAAATGGAGGGCTATGTGGGAGGGAAGTATTAGATTAATCTTGGGAGTAGGTTAAAAGGTCAGCACCATGCCCTACTGTATCATACCCTACTGATCATTGCTTTTTGCTTTTGTAGGAAAGTACTTTTCCTCTAGTTCCACTATACAAAACTGAAAAGGCAATGCATAAATTGAGTCATGTTGCTTTGTACTTAAATATCTGTTAGTTGGTTAATGTAAAGTATTCTTTATCTGTAGCATGAATGGTGCTTTAGCGTTCTATGACACATCAGATTGTACATTGATGAATGTAGCAGAGCATTATATGGCTTCTGACGTTGAATGGGACCCAACCGGACGATATGTAGTGACTTCAGTCTCGTGGTGGAGTCACAAGGTAAGCTTAAATACTTATCTCAGATGTCAGATTTCTTATTAGCACTTCTAGACCAGGCTAAATAGAGCACCAAGTCCAACTGGGGATTTACATTACATAGAGGTAGAAGTGCAGTAATATAAATAATATATGATTGTGTATACAAGAAATGCTGGCACTGGAATCTTCTTGTAACCACTCTCTAAGATAGAAAGTAACAGGACTTGAGTTCTTCATTCTGGAAATGCTGATGGTTCTCTGGGTACAAGAGGGAAAACTGGTCTTCTTTAACATTGAATTTAGTAGAGAAGAGAGCACATTGCCTCTGCTTTGTTGAGAAGGGTGTACTTCTGTAGCATCCAGGTGCTTCTGTAATGTCACGGATGTTGTCATGTGTTTTGCACTATTAGGTGGATAATGCGTACTGGATGTGGACGTTCCAAGGGCGTCTCTTGCAAAAGAACACCAAGGATCGTTTCTGTCAACTGCTGTGGAGACCTAGACCTGCAACTCTGCTCTCTCAGGATCAGCTTAAAGTATGTATCAAGTGCTGCTTTGCTTTTTAATAAAAGTTATTATTGTGACTAATTGATAAATTTTCTCTCAAAAAGATTTGGTTTGATAGTATCATTTGGTTGAGAGTTAATTTGGAAAAAACATACTAAAGATGCCTTGTACTGTGCTGTAAATAAGTTAATACCTGATAGGTAAATTACAAAACTGGTGTACTGCTCGTCAGATTCAGAACTTGAATATTACAGCAAACCAAAATACAGGGGAGGCTTTCAAATTTAATATTGGCCCACTAAAACTCTATTCTATCTTAGTTGAGTTGCTTACTTAATGTTGCATTCAAACGTAATTGTTTTGTGAGACTTGGTTGTATGAGGGCAATACTATGCATATCTTTTAGTGTGCCTACAAAGATTTGAAAGTCTGAAGTCTCTACTATCACTGATATGAATTCTGAGATACTTGATTTACTTTATGTGGATATATATATTGTGACGTTAGGCGAGGTGGAAGGCATGAGAGAGAGAGAGAGATAAATTGGGATATACAAACCCCATTTCCAGAAAAGTTGGGATATTTTCCAAAATGCAATAAAAACAAAAATCTGTGATATGTTAATTCATGTGAACCTTTATTTAAATGACAAAAGTACAAAGAAAAGATTTTCAATAGTTTTACTGACCAACTTAATTGTATTTTGTAAATATACACAAATTTAGAATTTGATGGCTGCAACACACTCAACAAAAGTTGGGACAGAGTTAAAATAAGATTGAAAAGTGCACAGAATATTCAAGTAACACCAGTTTGGAAGACTCCACATTAAGCAGGCTAATTGGTAGTAGGTGAGGTATCATGACTGGGTATAAAAGTAGCGTCCATCAAAGGCTCAGTCTTTGCAAGCAAGAATGGGTCGTGGCTCACCCTTTTGTGCCAAAATTCGTGAGAGAATTGTTAGTCAGTTCAAAAGGAACATTTCTTAGCGCAAGATTGCAGAGAATTTATGTCTTTCAACATCTATAGTACATAATATTGTGAAAAGATTCATAGAATTCAGAGATATCTCAGTGCGTAAAGGGCAAGGTCGGAAACCACTGTTGAATGCGCGTGATCTTCGAGCCCTCAGGCGGCACTGCCTAAGAAACCGTCATGCTACTGTGACAATTATAGCCACCTGGGCTCGGGAGTACTTCAGAAAGCCATTGTCACTCAATACAGTCCTTCGCTGCATCCAGAAATGCAACTTGAAACTGTATTACGCAAGGAGGAAGCCATACATCAACTCTCTGCAGAAACAACGGCGAGTTCTCTGGGTCCGAACTCATCTCAGATGGACCGAAAGACTATGGAACCGTGTGCTGTGGTCAGATGAGTCCACATTTCAGCTAGTTTTCAGAAAAAATGGGCGTCAAGTTCTCCGTGCCAAAGATGAAAACGACCATCCAGATTGTTATCAACGACAGGTGCAAAAGCCAGCATCTGTGATGGTATGGGGGTGCATCAGTGCCCACGGCATGGGTGAGTTGCATGTATGTGAAGGTACCATTGACTCTGAGGCGTAGATTAGGATTTTAGAGAGACATATGTTGCCATCAAGGCGACGTCTCTTCCCGGGACGTCCATGCTTATTTCAGCAGAACAATGCCAGACCACCTTCTGCACGGGCTACAACAGTGTGGCTTTGTAGACACAGAGTGCATGTGCTTGACTGGCCTGCTGCCAGTCCAGATCTATCTCCTATTGAAAATGTATGTCACATCGTGAAGAGGAGAATCAGACAACGGAGACCACGGACTGTTGAGTAGCTGAAGTCTTATATCAAGCAAGAATGGACAAAATTTCCAATTGCAAATCTACTACAATTAATATCCTCAGTTCCAAAACGATTAAAAAGTGTTATTAAAAGGAAAGGTGATGTAACACATGCCTCTGTCCCAACTTTTGTTGAGTGTGTTGCAGCCATCAAATTCTAAATTTGTGTCTGTTTACAAAATACAATTAAGTTGGTCAGTAAAACTATTGAAAATCTTTTCTTAGTACTTTTGTCAGTGAAGTAAAGGTTCACGTGAATTAACATATCACAGATTTTTGTTTTTATTGCATTTTGGAAAGAACACTGAGAAAATGTCTTAGTGAATGTAGATCTAAAAAGTCAAAATAAATTGGATTCTAGCAATGTTTCTGTGAAAGATGCCCAATTTATCATGATGAGAACTGTCCATCTTTCTAAATCTATATGTATACCAAGCTTTGAATTTACATTTTATCAAGGTGAAGTTTCAGTATTTTGAAATGCCATTGAAGCATGCAAATTCAGACTTGCAGTCCACTACTCAACATCATTAGCGTGCTATTAATCTAATTGTTTTGCTATTTTATTTCCATAAAACCATTAGATACTGGAGCAGAATTAGGCTATTTGGCCCATCGAGTCTGCTCCACCGTTTCATCATGGCTGATCCAATTTTCCTCTCAGCCCCAATCCCCTGCCTTCTACCGGTATCCCTTCATGCCCTGACCAGTCAAGAATCTATCTATCTCTGACTTAAATATACATGTAGACTTGGCCTCCACAGCTGACTGTGGCAAAGAATTCCCCAGGTTCACCACTCTCTGGCTAAAGAAATTCCTCCTCATCTCCATTCTAAAAGGAAGCCCCTCAATTCTGGGGCTGTGTCCTCTGATCTTAGATTCTTCCATCGTAGGAAACATCTTGTCCATGCCACTCTATCAAGGCCTTTCACCATTTGATAAGATTCATAGAGGTCACCCTTCATTCTAGTGATTACAGGCCCAGCCCCATCAAACTCTTCATATGACAATCCATTCAATCTTGGAATCATTTTCGTGAATCTCCTTTGAACCCTCTCCAGTCTGGGCATATCCTTTCTAAGATGAAGGGCTCAAACCAGCTCACAATACTCCAAGTGAGGCTTCACCAGTGCTTTATAAATTTTCAACATTACATCCTTGCTTTTATATTCTAGTCCTCATGAAAGGAATGCTAACATTGCATTTGCCTTCCTCACTACAGACTCAACCTGCAAAGTAACCTTCAGGGAATCCTGCAGAAGGACTCCCAAGTCCCTTTGCATCTCAGTTTTTTTGTATTTTCTCGCCATTTACAAAATAGTCAACCCTTTCATTTATCTGTCCTTCCGTAGCCTCTCTACTTCCTTAAAACCTCCTGCCACTCCAAATAACTTTGTATCATCTGCCAACTTTTCAAAAAAGCTATCAATTCCATCATCCAAATCATTGACAAATAACGTAAAAAGAATCAGTTCCAACTCAGACCTCTGTGGAAAACCGCTCGTCACCAGCAACCAGCCAGAAAGGGCTCCCTTTATTCCCACTATCTGCCTCCTGCCAGTCAGCCACTGCTTTAACCATGCTAGCATCTTGGCCCTTGTTTAGGACTGAACTGGATTCTATCCCCATTAGGGACATGGTTACTCCAATCTATGTGACTCAATTACAAACGTTTGTATATATATCCAGTATATACAAAATATTTATTGAAATTAAGCAGTCCAAATTTTTCTTTCAGCAGAATTTTCAGATGAAGTTTTTTGCATGTAATCTGATTTTATAAAGTTATTAACAAATAGACCTTATTATATCTGTGGAATTCTCTGCCACAGGAAACAGTTGAGACCAGTTCATTGGCTATATTTAAGAGGGAGTTAGATATGGCCCTTGTGGCTAAAGGGATCAGGGGGTATGGAGGGAAGGCTGGTACGGGGGTTCTGAGTTGGATGATCAGCCATGATCATACTGAATGGCGGTGCCGGCTCAAAGGGCCAAATGGCCTACTCCACCTATTTTCTATGTTTCTATGTTTCTATTAACAATGCTATAAATATAATTTTACCTAATTGTAATATTGTGTGTGTATATATCTTTTAGCAAATTAAAAAAGATTACAAGAAATATTCAAAAATCTTTGAGCAGAAAGATCGGTTGAGTCAGTCCAAGGCTTCCAAGGTAAGTGCTTTATAGTGAACAAAAGGTTATTGAAATCCAAACCTGCATGAAATGCAACTTGTAAACTTTACTTTATTAAAAGTAACTTTTCTTAATTTGTATTCTGTCCATCATGATTTAAAGTGAAATAATTATAACCTAGAACTGCTTTTTTGATTCAGATATAAAAGTTACCTTTTAGAATTGGCTGTCATTGTAACATTAGTTGTCTTGAATCAGTCTGTTGTGTTGCAGCATTAGGTTATAGAGCTTTCACTGGAGTTTTCTCTAAAGTATGTCACTAAACACTGGCAATCTCAATAAATTTCTGTCAAGATTTTAAAAAAAGATTATTTTGTTAAGAATTTGTTAGCTTTCCTGCATATGCTGAAATTTAGAAATCCCTTTTTCCCCTTGTAAGTGCACAAGGTGGTCACTGGTTACAGTAACAGCAGTTGAAAAGCAGTTTGGTGGGGTAGTATTATTTCAGTCTCTTGTTAATCTCTTCATGTGAAATCAGGATGGATATTTAATACTTCTCCAGGCACTCCTTTTTTACGCCATTAGCAGCTGGTTAAATTTCTTCAAAATAGAAAAGTTTGAAATTTAAGTAACTCTTTAGGATCAGTCTCTTACATTAATAAAATTCTTTCTTTAAAGGAATTAGTAGATAAGCGGCGTAAAATGATGGAAGAATTCCATAAATATCGTGAGAAGGCTATTCAAATTTACGCAGAGCAGAAGCCCCAACGTTTAGAGCTCCGTGGAGGTAATAAATGAGTTTCTGGTTAACCTGTTCAGTGCTAAAATTGACAGGTTTAAGGACTATTTCTGTGGGAGTAATAAAATCAATTTAATAAGTATACAATTTGGGGCAAACTAACCACAAAGGTAATTTTCCATGTGTGTACTAAATAAGTTTATTTTAAACGTTAGTAATAAAGTTTGCGTTTGTGGTGGGAAAGGTCATTTAGATTTTACATTGTTCAGTAGTATGTTAAAAGGATAATTGCTTTTTGTTTTAAAATGGATATTTCAAGTTATGAAATGCAGCTGTCTTGTAGCTCCATTAATACAATTTTTTATTTTGATCTCTTAATATCATCTTTGTGGAATTTGTACATTCTTTTTCTGATCATGTGAGTTACCACAGGGAGCACTAGTTTCCTCCATCATCCCAAAGATTTGCTGCCTGTGAATTGGCCTAGGGTAGGTGGCCACTGGGAGAATTGAGTGTTTAAAGGCCATGTCATAGAGAAAAAGTGGGGAAATGGGCCTGATATACTGGCTTTCAGACCATACACAAACTTAATAATCTCAATGACAATCTGCATTCTAAGCAAATATGAAATACAAACAGTATGGTTGTCCTAAAGTATATAAAATTCTACTTGAAAATTGGCCCATCCACATTGTTATGTACCCTGTAACTGGGTTGCCAAACCAGCAGAAATGGACCACTCGTTGGAGTCTGGTTTACTAGAAACTAATGAAGTTTTATTAAAGAAATAATTAACACAGTACTCTAATCGTAAGGATATAAATGCAACAGGTTAGCAATGATAAAACACACATGTACACAGAACTAGGGTAATCGGAATCAACCAAGCTCGATCGCAGTCTAGGGGTAAAATGATCAGTCTCAAGTGAGCAGAGTTCAGTTCAGCTTAGTACAGTTCGCAGTAATCGCTGTTGTGCCGTTGGAGAGAGAGAGAGCATGCAAATTTTGATTCAAACAGACCTTTGATGTTCTTCGCAGTTAGCTTTCGGGCGAACCCTTTTATGTCTTCTGTGGTCACCAACTGTGACCCCTCCGTTCCAGATACAACCGTTCTTCCGCGGTGAACCCGGCACCCAGGCAAGGGCGGACACACACACCAGGTTCCCGCCGATCGGAACCTTTTCACCCTGTCAGTCTATGGTCAGTTCCCTTGAACCAGACCTCCAACTCTCACCAACTTGTGGGGGCACACCACTCTTCCAGGGTCTCGTGGTGTGTGTCATGCCTTAGCGAACCTGTTCCTTTTATCCCCCTGCTGGGATATGGCCTGTCTATCAAACTTCAAACAGTTCAGGTTCAAAGCAACCGGTCTGTCAATATTCTGAATTGCGTCTCTTTTCGTTATCTCTCTCTTCTCATTAACATTTTGAACGTTTCTCCATTGTCTCCCTTATCTCTTTCTCATTAGCATCAATCTTCTGATAACTTGGTTTGTCGTCACAACATAAAGGAAACTCCTAATTATTTTATTGATTAAAAATAATTGCAGGAGTTTTGATTCTGAGTTTAAGGAATTTGGCATTCAACTAAGTGAGGTGGAATAAAAACAAATTGTGGACTAGATGCTCTGGCTGCAGCCACCTTGTACATCGGAGTAGCATCCTAGCTTACATTTATTTAATGAATTGGATGCTGCTTTGTATCTTAGATTTCGTAACTAGAGCAATGAGCACCTTGAACTAGTTCCTTACAGATGACTTGAGTGTAACATTTCCATTTAAAATTAAATGGAAACTAGACAACCGAGTGACCCATTGGAGCACCTTTTGCGAGAAAGGTAGTGCAGTGTGATGTGCTTTGGAAATTGAAGAAAAACCTCGGTTTATTAAAGAAGAAAGACACATAGCAAGACAAATATAGCTCCTCCTCATTTAACAAAGGACACTTTTGATGACAACATTTCTGGTTGATCTGCCACCCTTCAAGAATACTCTTAACATTTTCATTTCTTTTTCCCTAGCTTAAAGCCACATACAGCTGACCATGCTGGAATACCGGTTTCTCCAGATTTTTTTAAGCATATTGTACCAGACATTCAGCCGTTCTTGTCTGGCACGTGGTGTCAGGATTAACTGGGTCACGTTATGAATGTTCCTGACTCGACCCTTGTATTTTTTATGAGGCCGAGTGGCTAGCTCGACACTCAACCCGGCATGGATGGAAAGCGTGCTTGGGGGTGGCCCAACATGGATTCAGTCTCGGGAACCTTCACTCTGGAGTCTGGCACTGATCTCACTGCGCCACCAGCCAGCCTTCTCCAGATAAATCAACACATTCTCCATGGTTTGGCCTTGTGCCTTATGTATAGTCATAGCAAAGCATGACGGTATCCGGAACTGGCTCCGCTGAAGAGGGACATCTTCCCCTTCTGATAAACTGAGAGTAATTCTTGGGATCATGACAATGTCATTTTTGAACGCACCAATGTTTATCTTTGCTACGATGAGATTGTCGTGCAGTTCTTCCACCATCTATTCCGCGTTCTATTGCAAAGCCTTCGTGGATCCAAGTTCCTCATTGAAATGATGGGAGATCCCCTCTTCAATTCCAGGTTATGTAGTGGCAATCCAGAGTTCGACCGAATCATGGAATTCTGTAGGAAAATGAATGGCGTTAGCTCCTTCACTTACTGCATTAAAGGAACAGTATTTTTTCATGATTCCAGGGAAGCGTCTAATGCATGTGGTTTATTTTTCGCATCATTTCATTGAGGGGAACCAAGATAGAATTCCTTGAGAACAGTTCTACAGGATTGTCGAATGTCGGGTAGATGAAATTAATGCATTCTTCCATAGTTTTTCCTGGCAGAATCATATCTTCAGGTAATTCGATTTTATCGTTTTCATTTTTCTCAATCTTGTCTTTTCCAACATCCATTAAGAACTCAGAATATTGTCCTTCTCCCTTACTCAATCGCATGTTTCTCTTCAATTGAAAGTTGATGAAGCTTCTCCACAAGTGGGATTTTTTAATGCGTGAATTCTCCACATCATCATTTCCGCGTTTCACAACTGCTAGAAGCTGACGGAAATCGCCACAGCAAGTGGTTAAAATACCCCCGAAGGCCTCATTCTTGCCGCGTACATCACAAAGAGTGCAGTCCATGGCTTCGAAGCTCTCCCTCCTAATCACAGGGCACTCATTGCAGACAATAAGCTTCGCATTTTGGAGTAAATTTGCAGTATTTGCGTTTTTATTGATGTTACAAAGGGCATCTTCATTGACTTTGAGGGGTATTTTGAATCTTGAATGCACTGTCCTACCACCAGGCATCAATGTTGCTGCAATACCTGATGATGCTACAGCAATAGCAACACCTCCATGCAGCATAATTAGGCTGTCCATATTTTTTTTTACCCTAATACTTGATAGAAGATATGAAGCAGTAACAGCAAAGTCTCCAAGATGTTGATTTTTCTTGGTGATGTGGTTGGTGCTCTCCTAAATGGACGTGATAGCCCTGCCCTTTTGCTGCGGTTGGTGTCGCTGCTGTGAGCATCGCATGGTGCTGCTGAGGCTGGCCGTGCACATGCGTTGTGTCGTGGTTTCCATCATGGCTGACATTGGTTCTTGGGTGAAGGCGGAGCTGTTGATTTTGATTCTGAGCAATGTAATACGAATACATAACTCTGAACTTTGCCTGCATTCTGTAAATTAGTGCATTTTAAGTCGATTTAGCCAAGAATAGTGCCGCTGCAATGCACCATTTGCACTAACTGGCAGTCACAAACAGAGAAACAGAGCATGAGAGTTTTAGTAGTATATAGATACCACCTTGGTTGGATAGGAATTCTTACCTTTATAACAAAGTGCACAAGTTGGTTGAGGTTGGGGCCTCACCTAACTGAATTTGATTAGATGATGCTTAATGCTGCATGCTATCTCTTTTTTTTAAAAAAGGAAGATTTCTTGATTGAAACAGTAAGACAGAAACAATTTTACCTGAACAAAACTCTGCTGATTGAACTGGTGTTCAAATGTTCTTTTGAGAAAAATAAATGTCCTTGCAATTAAATTCTTCCTCCTTGCCTTGCAGGTGTTGACACTGATGAGCTGGACAGTAACGTTGATGATTGGGAGGAAGAGACTGTTGAATTTTTTGTGACAGAAGAAATTATCCCTGTTGGAGATCAGGAGTAGTCTTATACAGGTGAGCTACTGTAATAATACAGAATCTGATGGACTTTGTTAAGTGTAGTATGAAGAAAGGGAAGACCGTCTTTAATACTTGAAGAAGCAGGAGACATTATAATGGGAAGTAAAGAGGTGGTTGAGGTTTAAAACAAATATTTTGCATTAGATGTCACAAAGTGAGAAATTTTGATTATTAGTTATCAGAATAAATTCCCAGGACTCCAGATGGCTGATAACCTGGGCATCTAAAACTAGTGTCTGCTGAAATAGTATATACATTAGTGGCAATCTTATAAAAACGTACCAAATTATATTGTTCAAGAAAGGGGTCGAGGGAAAATGAGTAGCCGCAGGCGATGCTAGCCTGGTATGAGTTGGTGGAAGGATACTGGAATCCAATAATTGTAATAGGGGTCTTAGGAGGTTATATGATATGTGGGGGTAGTGGTTAGTATGGTTTTCTGAAAGTGAAATTGTTTGACATGAGAAATAGAAATCTGATAAAATACTGTATAGCCTTGATCTGATTTTCCCCAAGGATATGATTAGCAAGGTGGATAAAGATGCTGTAGTTTATCTGGTTTTCAAAGGGCATTTTGGCAAATGCTACATAAAAGTCTGTGGGCCAAGATGTATGGGATAATGTATTAGCAGAGTTAAAGAGTTAAAGAATAAAGGAATAGAAGTAAATATGGTATAACTATTTGTCACAGGTTGACTGCTTTTGGGATTAATGTTGAGCCTCTAGTGGTTTTCAAGTAACTATAGATGAAAAGGCTGAAGGTGATGTATGTAGATTTGCTGGTGGGACAGTACTAGAGGACAGGAATCTGCAAAAGCACTTTATTTGATTAAGTGGGGAAGAACATGGGGAAAATTATTCATCTTGGTATAAGGACCACTAGAGTTCAGAAAGACCGAATACCAAGTCCTGACACAAGGAAGGATTAAGGCTCTGGTACATGGAAACTCAATGTGTAGTAAGCATTTTGGCCTCTTTCTTTTTTTGCAAGTTGTTTGGAATGCAAATGTAAGAAATAGAAATCTGATAAAATACTGTATAGCCAAATGTAAGAAACTCTTGCTGGACCATTGACATCATACCTTGAATGCAGTTTTAATCTCTGTACCCATTCATATGACTGATCTTTCTGTAGCGAAAAGCTCACTTCTGAGTGAGCAAATGTGACGTACGCTACCCTTCAGTGAAGTTTTGAAGAAAATGCGTGATCTCATTGAAGTATACTATATTCAGTGGAAGTTGATAAGCTAAATGTTCAGGAATTAATTGCCCATGGCTGGAAAGACTGGAATAATGGCGCATAAACTTTTTTTAAAAAAAGGTCACATTTAAGATTGACACAAGAAATATCTTGAATTCCCAATCCAACAGATTATATTCTGAATAAGTATATTCTGGTCTGAGATTGATAGGTTTTTTAATCAATTGATTTGAGGATTATGGACTTGAGGTAGAGAATTGCTATATTCTTAATGAACGGCTAAGTAAGCTCGGAACAAATTGATTATTTATTGTTTTGATGGAACATCCAATTTATTTTAATATGAGTAAATATAAAAATATATACTTCAAAGATTGAAAACTCTTGGTTGTGGCTACAAACATTTCTGTTGTGACCTCTACTTAAATAAAACTTTTATCATTACAACATTTGAATTGGAACATTGCAAATAATTGTACTTCCTAACATAAGTTACAATCTAGTGGAGTTTTCTGTTAATGCAAACTAACTGAATTTTTGGTATGAAGCATTCTCAGTCTTAGAATATCCCAAAGTACTTTACAGTCAATTAATTAGTTTTAAATTGAACCACTATTACATAGGAAACAAGACAGCACATTTCCAAAATCCAAGACACAGCAGTGAGATAACTTTGAAATAATCTCCTTTAGTCCTGTAAATTGTTGGTGTGATTATTGTGGGTAGAGGGAATAAAATCATACTGTTTTTCAAAACCTTGCCATGTAATTTTTTTAATGTCCAACTGAGAGAGGATTGGGGCTTCCATATCTAATTAAAGAGCACCTACAGATTTACAGTTGTTGGATACTTTTTTCAGTTCATGTGCAAACAGTTTTGTTTATTGTCTTTCCCCAGTGCCACCATATATTTCAGCGAAGCTGATTTCTCCTGTGTCACCTGGAAGTTCAATGCGCTCCACTCTGCAAAGATCATCACAGTGCCTTTTCCTATATTAGTTTCCGTGGTGGTGATAAAGACGCTGCCTTCACTTTTACTAATTGTGAATAAATTTCACTTATTAGCAGCAGCTCTGCAGTTTACTTTGTGTATCACTAGTCACTGTGGAAGCTGTCATTGGTTTAAGTAAGTATACTATTGAGGCACTCTTTCCTGTAGCCATGGGCTATTTTTACATCCATGGTAAATTAACATTGCATTTTGTATGGAGGAATATTGAGACTACAATGAGAATTATTACGTATTTTAGTGTCCACTTAAGGCACTACAGTGGACTGTATCCTCCTCCATTCAGGTTATATCTGACATCAAATGGGATAAAATAAAGCTTAGTAACACCAATTACTGTTGTACTTGTGTATTAATTATTTAACAACTTCAGTCCGAAGAAACTGCATGCCTTGCTGACTTTGTATATTATCAGCACAGTTTATGGTTTACCTTGGTGTGACAAACCATTACAAACCCAGGTTTTGCATTCTGCTAGTCTACAGTCTGCTCAGTCTCATTAGGTACAATTAATTCTGAACAATACTAAATGTAAGTTTTAATAAATGACTATCTGTCTAACCAATTAAAGAGCTATAGGAGTATCCGAAAAGTCTGCATATTACTTTGGATGCTAAGGAAATCAGTTTTCCCATATTGATGCCGAAATTGAGCATTAAGTTAAATTAGAGCAAGACAATTTGATCTAGTTGGGTTGGTGGCTACTTTACCAATAATCTTTCAGAACAATTCTTAATTTGCAGTGAATTTTTGTATTTTACTAAACTGCACAGTTGTAGTACAGTAATATCCAGTCTTTGAGTTGGTATTTGGTCTTGAGTTTAAATAGTTCAGACTTTTACATCTTTATGAGAAGTTTTTTTTTAATTGTGTAATCTATGGCAAGTGAATGATCAATTTATATATTGCATAACAGGTGCATGCTGGAATTGCATACCTTTCTCCAACAGGGTTTTGAGTAATCTAGTGCTCAAACTTCATCCGTGTTGCTGATCATGAAACGCAAGTCACGAAGAAGGGAATGGGAGGGGTATGGTGCTGGAACAGGTAGATTTGAACATCTAGTAGAAGACCTGAGTAAAGCAATGCTTCTCGCAGAACCATCTATTTATTCTAAAGATCATTGTCAATTCTACTATGTCAAAATTATGTGACCTTTTAAAAACATAGGGTGTGTGCAGGCAGGAATGTCTTGCAGTATCTATGGGAGATAAAATGGAGCTATTACAAAATTTAAGAATATGAATAAAATCAGTAAAGGAGATGATCCCTATTGGATATTGGTGCATGTAGAATAAATAATCATACTTGGTCCTGTAACCTTTCTGTGAAGTGGATGTGCCTTCTAGAAAGACTTTGATCTGCTCATTCTCTGTTAGAAGTGAAACAACAGCTGCTATCTTAGTTAGTCCTTCTTTTGATGGAATATTGATGTAGCGTCCATTTTGTAGTAAGGAATGGCTAATATTTTGAATTATTAAAATTGGTTTCAAAGATTATAATAGTAATTGTACTGCTGATTGATATTATTTGTATTCCTGTGCCGTGGTTTAAAGAACTCAATCATACAGCACAAAAACAGGCCCTTTAGCCCATTACATTCATATCAACCATCTGTATTAATTCCATTGATCAGAATTTGGTCCATAGGGGTTGTAGTGCTTATCCAGATGCTTTTGAAATGCTGTGAATACTTATTTAACCAGCCCCTTCAGACAGTGGGGTGCTGGACACAGAAAATAACAGCGTGGAAGTCATGGTCCATTTTTTTAAAACACTGGTTAGACCACAGCTGGGGTATCGTGCAATTTTGGTTACCAAACCAGAGGAAGATTGTGATTGGTGCTAAGAAGATGTAGTTTGGGAGATATAATAAGTGAAGCCTTACAAATTGCAGTGACCCTCTGCATGAAAGTTTCCTCTAGTGATCCCTTTAACTTTCTTACTCATCTTGAACCTATTGTCAATAATGGAGGTGTCAAAAACCAGAGGGCAAACATTTTCACAGCCCTCCCCATCTCTATCCCCCAATTTTGATTGCCTCTTACAATTCGCTCTTCAGCCACCTCCACGCAGAAAAAAAGCTACTGAAACGATCCACGGCATACAACATCCTGGTAATTCTCTGCATTGTCTAGTGCAGTCAGTCTTCCTACTGTGTGACAACCAAAATTGCATGATATTTCAGTTGTGGCCTAACCAGAGTTCCATAAAATTGAACCGGGACCTCCATGCTGCTATTTTCTGTGCTACTTGTTAATGGATCTATGGACTTTTCCACCATCCTGCTGTTCCTCAGTCATGCCATATGATTAGGCCTCCCTTGTAAAACCACCCAAACTGCATCTCCTCATTTACTGGGAATTAATTCCATGTTCCATTGCCTCGCCCAACTTGCCAGATGTTCGGTGTTGTTACATAACTCGACTATTTTGCAGGTCCCAGTTTTTGTGTACTCTGCAACTGTATATGATAAACAGTAAAGATCCCAGCATTGATCCCTGTGGTATACCACAAATACTAGGCTTTCAATCGCAAATGCAATCCGCCATCATTATCCTGTCTTCTATTACCAACCCAATTTTGAAATCAGTTTTCCAACTTGCCTTAGATTCTGTATGCTCTAACCTTTAGGCCAGATTTCCATGTGGGATCTTGCTGAATGCCTTACTTCGGAAATCTTGAAATATTAGAATATGAGTGCAAAGGGGGCAGGGTGGGAGGGCTTGCAGCTGTGGGCAATTATATGACCTTCAAATTGCCCACAGCATAAACAGCTAATGACATGTTAATAAATGCAATATTTGCCACTGATTTCATAGTAGTTTGACAGTTGACTGCCAGATGTGCTTGTAATGTTGGTTGAGGGATAAGTATTGGCCAGCATGTTGGGGTTAATTCCCTCATTCTAAGAATGATGTCAAACAGTAAGTGACATTCAATAAATTTTAACCTTTTTGACTTGAATACGCTCTAGTTGAAAATCCTTCAAGAGTCTTGTATAAAGTGTATTTCAAAGTGTCAATTCAGTTCATGGCAGATATGTGATTACATACAAAGCTGTGGATAATGCAAATCTGACTGCTTTGACAAGCTGTTCTAAAATGTGGAAACATTGACATTGGTTGCTCTTTTCAGATTGAGAGAAAGCTGTCTTCCAATACACAGCAAGCAATGTATTATCCTGATTAATTACTGATCCTGGTTGGAAAACTGAAGTGCTGTACTTGGCACTGACATAATTGGGTGAATGAATACATAACTCATTCTTTTAAAGACAATTCAATTCACAATATTTTTGTGAACATCTCATGCATTATTTAAAAATGTATGTTCAAAACAAAGAATGAATCAAGACTGCTGTGTAAAACTGCATAAAATCTTGCATTTAATTATAATCAATGGGTCATTAATATAGTAATGGTGTGTGTTTTACATCACATTATGCATCAAATAAATTAAAATTTTTTATGTACCTAATTTATCCAATATCATTGACGGGGGAAGAGTGGAAATTGGGTTTATTCAAATGATTTTTGTTTTATTTTTGACATCAATAGAACACAGAATACTGGAGATGTACATTTAAAATTTTGCCATCTTCAATTCTCAACATATGTGCTTCTCCCAACTGAATGTCTGCTATAGTTTCTGATTCTAATTTCCAGAAACTGTAGCATTTAATTTGCAATTTAAACAGCAGCTGGATGGATGACCTTAATGGTAGGAGGAATGACATGGAATTAGGGTAATGCAGCATGGAAATGTGCCCCTCAGCCCAATGAGTCCATGCTGACCACATTACCTACCCAACTATTACTAATTTCCTGCATTTGGTATTTTACCATATCTTTGTAAGCCCTGGCCCGCCATCTACCTATCCAAGTGATTCTATTTTACCTACCTCTCCTTTCTCTGGCAGCTCATTCCATACTCACCACCTTCTGCGTAAGAAAAGGCTGCCCTTCAGATTCATTTTAAATCTTCCTTCTACCCTGAATCTTTTCACTTAGTTTTGTACTCCCATATTCTTGGGGGTGCTGGGAGATTATTACCTATGCTTCTCATAATTTTAAACATTTCTATTAAGTTCTCCATTCTTCCATGTTCCTTTGGAATAAAGTCCTATCCTGGCCGACCGACCTCTCCTATAACTCATGCCATCCAGTCCCGTTAACATCCTCAAATCTTTTCTGTACTCCTTTCAGTTTAACCACATCTTTCCTATAATAGGGTGCACGGTGACCGAAATTGTAAAATTCTGAGTGCAGTTTCACCAACAACTGCAACATCATGTCGAAACTCTTATATTCAATGCTCGCCTTGAAGGCCAACATGCTAAATGCTTTTTTCACCACCCTATCTTCCCTAGTGCTCTATTATTCATAGCACTAGTTCTATGCTGATTTGACTTTCCAAAATGCAACACCTCACACTTAACTGTATTAAAGTCTACTTGCCACTCTTTGGCTCACTTATTAACTGATCAAGATCCTCTTGTAATTTACAATAACCTTAATAATCAACAGCACCTAATGTGTCATTTACTAACTTACTGATCAAATCTCATGTATTCATATTCAAATAATTCATAAATACCAAGGGTCCTAACATTGACCCCTGCAACACACCTCTAATCACTGGCCTCCACTCCAAGAATCAACCTTCATCCACCACCCTCTGCTTCCAACCTCCAGTCCAATTTTGAATCAACTGGCTGTACCTGGATTCCACAGGACCCAACCTTCCAGACGAACCTATGATGTGGAGCTTTGGTGAACACTAAGTCCAAATAGACAAGTCTCACCTACCCTCATCTACTATCTGGTTACTACTTATCAGACTAACTGGTACCTGCATACCTCGACACTGTTTTATCCCCCCTTGTTCAATCCTTTCTTACCTAGTTTTGTGACACTTCTCACGCTCTGAAACTTTTCGATGATTTTTAAGTTCCCTGGCCCCCACCGCTTTATTTTCACCATGGATGTCCAGTCCCTATATACTTCCATCCCCCATCAGGAAGGTCTCAAAGCTCTCCGCTTCTTTTTGGATTCCAGACCTAACCAGTTCCCCTCTACCACCACTCTGCTCCGTCTAGTGGAATTAGTCCTTAATTTTAGTAATTTCTCCTTTGGCTCCTCCCACTTCCTCCAAACTAAAGGTGTAGCCATGGGCACCTGTATGGATCCCAGCTATGCCTGCCTTTTTCTTGGCTTTGTGGAACAATCTAAGTTCCAAACCTATTCTGGTATCTGTCCCCCACTTTACCTTTGCTACATCGACAACTGCATTGGCGCTGCTCCCTACACGCACGCTGAGCTCATTGACTTCATTAACTTTGCCTCCAACTTTCACCCTGCCCTCAAGTTTACCTGGTCCATTTCCGACACCTCCCTCCCCTTTCTAGATCTTTCTGTCTCTGTCTCTGGAGACAGCTTATATACTAGTGTCTACCATAAGCCTACTGACTCTCACAGCTATCTAGACTATTCCTTTTCTCATCCTTCTCTTGAAAAAATGCCATCACCTTCTCGCAATTCCTCCGTCTCCGCCGCATTTGCTCTCAGGATGAGGCTTTTCATTCCACGACGAGGAAGATGTCCTTTTTTAAAGAAAGGTGCTTCCCTTCCTCCACCATCAACTCTGCTCCCAAATGCATCTCCCCCATTTCACGTACATCTGCTCTCACTCCATCCTCCCACCACCCCACTAGGTATAGGGTTCCCCTGGTCCTCACCTACCACCCCACCAGCCTCCGGGTCCAACATATTATTCTCCGTAACTTCTGCTACCTCCAACGGGATCCCACCACTAAGCGCATCTTTCCCTCCCCCCTCCCCCCGCTTTCCGCAGGGATCGCTCTCTACGCGACTCCCTCGTCCATTCGTCCCCCCCCCCCCACCATCCCTCCCCACTGATCTCCCTCCTGGCACTTATCCTTGTAAGCGGAGCAGGTGCTACACATGCCCTTACACTTCCTCCCTTACCACCATTCAGGGCTCTAGACAGTCCTTCTAGGTGAGGCGACACTTCACTTGTGAGTCGGCTGGGGTGATGTATTGCGTCCGGTGCTCCCGATGTGGCCTTCTATATATTGGCGAGACGCGATGCAGACTGGGAGACCGTTTCGCTGAACACCTACGCTCTGTCCGCCAGAGAAAGCAGGATCTCCCAGTGGCCACACATTTTAATTCCACATCCCATTCCCATTCTGACATGCCTATCCACGGCCTCCTCTACTGTAAAGATGAAGCCACACTCAGGTTGGAGGAACACCACCTTATATTCTGTCTGGGTAGCCTCCAACCTGATGGCATGAACATTGACGTCTCAAACTTCCACTAATGCCCCACCTCCCCCTCGTACCCCACCCGTTATTTATTTATATACACATTTTTTCTCTCTCTCTCTCTCTCCTTTTTCTCCCTCTGTCCCTCTCACTTTTCCCCTTGCCCATCCTCTAGGCATTCCCCACCCCTCCTTTTCCTTCTCCCTGGGCCTCCTGTCTTCTCCTATCATTTTGGATCTCCCCCTCCCCCTCCCCCTCCCACTTTCAAATCTCTTACTACCTCTTCTTTCAGTTAGTCCTGACGAAGGGCCTTGGCCCGAAACGTCCACTGTACCTCTTCCTAGAGATGCTGCCTGGCCTGCTGCGTTTACCAGCAACTTTTATGTGTGTTGCTTGAAATTCCAGCATCTGCAGATTTCCTTGTGTTTGCAGACTAACTGGTCCGTAGTTTCCTAGTTTGAACCTTGCTACTCTGTAAACGGATAAACATTATCCAATGTTTAGTCTTTGGGAATTTCAACGGTGGCTAATGAAGAAGTAAATATCTCCACAATTTCCACTCTAGCCTCCCAGAAAGTTTGAGGATACTTGGTTTGAGCCAGTGAATTTATCCACCTTATTGTGCAGTATGGCCGCAAATACCTCCTCCCTGCTAATACAAATGTCCTTAAAAATATTTCCACTTGTTTCCCCTACTTCTTGAGTAACCATGATTTCATCCTCAGTAAATACCAACAAGAAATATTAAAAATCTCATCCATCTCCTATGGCTTGAGACATAGGCAGCCCTGCCTGCTAATCTCTAAGTGAACCTATTCTCCCTAGCTACCCTTTTAATATAGTTATAGAACCTCTTGGGATTTTCCTTAATCTTAATCCATCTCATACCTTGTCATTGTCTTTCTGATTTCCTTTAAAGTATCCTTGTTTTTGGATTTGCTCAATAGCTACCTATATGTTTCCTTTCATTTCTTGACCAGAGCTTCAGTATCTCTCATTGGCCAAAGCTCCCTAACTTCAACCTATCAGAATCATGTTGTCCCTGGACTATTGGTGTCACACTCTTAACAGCCTCCCTCTCGCCAGTCATTCCTTTCAAACAGGCTCACCCATTCAGCCTCTGATAGAACCTGCCCAATTCACCCATAGTAAGCTCTGCTCCTAATCTGTGGGCCTATCTTTTCCCATCGCTATCTTGAAACTAATAGAATTATGGTCATTAAAGGCAAAGTGCTCCCTGACTGCCACTTCAGTTCCTTACCCTGTTCTTTTCTCTAAGAGGTGATCCAGTATAGCTCCCTCCTCAGCAGAGTCTCAATTTATTGATCCAGAAAACTTCCCTGGACACTTTTCACAAATTCCACCCAGTCCATCCCTTAACACTCTGGAGGCTCAGTCAATAGTGGGGAAATTAAAATCTCACACTAATGTTACCCAATTATTCATACAATTATGAGCAATTTTTCTATACATCTGCTCCTCAGATTCCCCCTGACCAATGGTGTGTGTGGTGGGGGGGGGGGCGTGGGTTGTGCAGGGTAGTCCGTAATACAGCACTGCTAGAGTGAACCGCCCTCCCATCACACCTTGTTTCTAAGTTCTACCCATATGGGATGATGCTGAAATAAATGCAGCTTAAATATTCTTTGTGTCCCTGGCTATCCTGATTACTAGACTTGCTCTTTGCTAATTACTGCTTTATCCTATGACTTGCTCCTTCTCAGAGTCTCTCCCATGTGGCACTGCTTTATATTGTGTACAGTATTATGGTCTGATTATTTGGATATCTGAAGTAACACCATAATATGTGGCCTAAAATATACAAGAACCAGCTGGGGCAGAGTGGAGCAAGAGCAAGGAACAATTCAATCAAATTCTGTTCTGTTCAAGAACTGCCAGGTGGTGGTGTAGTGGCTTCAGCACTGGACCTCAAGGCAGACCGTCCTGAGTTCAAACCCAGCAAGGTCCCAGCGGTATTTGCTCAGAAGAAAGGCCTGGCAATCTACTTCTGTATCTTGCCTATGGTCCATGAGGTCACGAAGAGAGGGACTCAACTTAACAACAATCAAGAACTGAGGCACACAGACTCAAATAATTAGAGAGATTTTATGCAAAATGTATTCGTGAATTAAATTGATACATACATTGACTGGAAAATAGTATAAAATTTGATAAGGAAGATTGCTGGCAGATCAAAGATAATAGTTTTGGATTGTGTTTTTGTGGTTTTTATTACCTTGACATTAGTAATTTTTCTTCTCCCATTTCACTTCAAAGTTGTAGCTATATATTCAAATGTCCTGTTTTAGGTAAATAACAACTTTTTTAAACTTCAAGTTCACAAAATTGATCATAGTTTTAGACTTATCTACAGTACTGCACATATATATATAGCTAGGGTGCCTAAGACTTTTGCACAGCACTGTAGTCATTTTAGGTACTGCACTATACTGTTGCCACTGGAGAAAAAGTTTCATGGCATATACGAGTGATAAATTGATTCTGATCTGGGTCTCTAGTTTCCCACTGAGAGTTGGAAGGAGCAGGGAGAGGGGAATTACGGTTGGGAAAAGAGGAAAGGAGAGGGAGCGGGAAACACCAGAGAGACATTCTGTCATGATCAAGAAACCAATTGTTTAGAATCAAATGACTTTGCCTGGTGTTTCAGGGCTGGGCGTGTCTGCACTCACAAGACCCCCTGCCCCGGCACTCCTCTGTCACCTAACCCAACACCTCCCATGCGTTCCACCCTCACCATTCCCAACATTCTATGCTCCCATCAGATTTACAAATTCACTCTCCACTCCACGTTGACAAATACAGACAGTACTGTGCAAAAGTCTTGAAACCTGGCTAGATATATGTGCCTAAGACTTTTGCACAGTACTGTATATCTTTTGTTCCAAAGCTCTAAGGATAAAAAAAAGACATGTTCAGCATTGATCATGAGCTGAGTAACTTGCTTTTGTTTCGCCTTTACTCTGTACTGTATTTTTTAATCTCAGAATGTTGTGCAATTTCCTCTCCCCCCCCCCACCCACCCCGCACCACTCCTCGTCCATATGTTTAATCCTCTTTCACAACCTCTCAGTTTTGCTTCTTCAAACTTTTCATTCTTTGGCCATTCAGAACTGTGATCTTTCCAGGTCAAATTTAACAAACGATCCTACTTTTTTACTACACAAATTCTGAAAATACAGAAGTAAGCCCTTTAACCCACTGCCCATGCCAACTATAAAGCAGCACTTTTATTGGACTGCCCTACACCATCTTATTCTCCTTTTCACAAAACATACTAATATTTTCTCTTGAATTTCCCATCTGTCCTGTTACAATATCATTAACAGCTTCTAGCATTTTCCCTGTGGCAGATGTTAAACTAACAGTCCTGTAGTTTACTATTTTCTACTTTCCTCCGTTTCTTAAATAACATTTCACTATTATGAATAATATTAACACTTCCTGAATCTGGGGATGTTGCAAAATTAAAACTAACACACCAGCTATCTCGCTAGCCACTTTTTAATTCTCAGTTTGAAGTCCATCAGGACCTAGAGACTTGTTGGGTTTCAGCTCCAGCAATTCGCTGAGTACAGGCAACCCCATGCATTACAACCATTTGTGTTATGGAAATTTACCCTTACAAAATTCACAAATCATTCCTTAAAAAGTACGGAACAAAGTTTGCACTCACAATAGTTACATGAGGGAAAAGGTAAAAAAAATTGTTTTTCTTTTCAACTTGCATCTCTTGACAGGCACAGGTGATGCACCTTCACATTATGGCAATAATTTGATTATGGGCCACTTTCTAGGAATGTTATACCTCTCTCCCTTTGTAATGTGGGGGTTGACTGAACTACTGTGCTGTTTTCCTGAGTTCCTTTCTCCCTTCCAATTCCTAAATTAGTGGTTTTTTGGAATGTTACTTATATCTTCTACAAGGAAGACCATTGAAAGATACCCATTTAATTCATCTGTCATCTACTTAGATTTAAGTTTTTAGCTAGATCTGTCACACCATCTGTTTTCTTTTCTAATTATTGTTTGTTTTATAATTCTTTGCTTTTATATTCTGTCCAATCTTCTCAGTTGTCAACAATCTTTGTGGAATTGGATGTTTTCTGCTCTTTCTCAAACTCGATACATCAACACTACTCCCCTCAATTATTCTTTGAGCTAGCTAACTCCAGATGAGGAAGTTCCTTCTCAGTCCCTATTGAATTTCATTTTGAGATCCTAGAAGTGGGGAGATTTGGCAGAGTGGTAATTACCACTGGATCAGTAATCCAGACCCAATTATATGCTGAGGACATGAGTTTGAATCCCACCACGTCAGATGGTGAATTTGAATCCAATAAAAATATCTGATGACGACGAAACCATGTCGATTGTTGTAAAAACCCATCTGGTTCAGGAAATGTCCTTTACCTGGTCTGGCCTACATGTGACTCTAGACCCACAGCAATGTGATTGACTCTTAAATGCCCTAGCAAGCCATTCAGTTGTATCCAACCACTAAAAAGAAAATAATAAGGAATCAACCTGGACAGATAACCTGGCATTGACCTAAGCACTGGGAAATACAACAGCAAAACCCACCCTGTTGACCCTGCAAGGTCCTCCTTACTAACATCTGGGGACTTGTGCCAAAGTTGGGAGAGCTGTATTACAGACTAGTCAAGCAAGGTTGTACTGACAGAATCATACCTTACAGTTAACATCCCGGACTCCACCATCACCATTCCTGGGTATGTACTGTCTCATCAGCAGGACAGGCCTAGCAGAGGTGGTGGCACGGTGGTATACAGTAGAGAGGGAGTTGCCCTGGCAACTCTCAGCATCGACTCTGAACCCCATGAGGTCTCATGGCACCAGGTTAAACAGGGGCAAGGAAACCTGCTGCTGATTACCACGTCCTGTCCTCCCTCAGCTGATGAATCAGTACTTCACCATGTTGAGCAGCACTTGGAGGAGGCATTACGGGTGGCAAGGGCACAGAATGTACCCTGGGTGAGGGATGTCAATGTCCATCACCAAGAGTGGCTCGATAGTACCACCACAGACCGAGCTGGTCGGGTCCTACTGGACATGGCTACTAGACTGGGACTACAGCAGGTGGTGAGGGAACCAGCAAGAGGGAAAAACACACTTGACCTCATTCTCACCAACCTACCTGCCGAAGAAGCATCTGTCCACGACAGCACTGGTAGAAGTGACCACCGCACAGTATTTGTGGAGACTAAATCCCATCTCCACTTTGAAAAAACCCTCCACCGCGTTGTGTGGCACTACCACCATGCTAAATGGGTTAGACTTTGGACAGATCTAGCAACCCAAGACTGGGCATCTATGATGTGCTATGATGTGGGTGGGCCATCAGCAGCAGTAGAATTGTACTCAACTACAACCTGTAACCTCATGGCCCGGCATATCCCTCACTCTAATGTTACCACCAGGCCAGGGGATCAACACTGGTTCAATGAAGAGTGCCGGAGGGCATGCCAAGAACAACACCAGGCATTCCTCAATATGAGGGTCACCCTGGTGAAGCCACAATGCAGGACTACTTGCATGCCAAACACCATAAACAGCAAGTAATAGACAGAGCTAAGTGCTCCCACAACCAACAGATCAGATCTAAGCTCTGTAGTCCTGCTCCATCCAGCCATGGAGGAGGAGGAGGAGGCTCCACAAATAACCCCATCCTCAATGATAGAGGAGCCCAGCACACCTGTGCAAAAGATAAGGCTGAGGAATTTGCAACAATCTTCAGTCAGAAGTGCTGAGTAGATGATCCAGCTCAGCCTCCTCCAGAAGTCCCCAGCATCCCAGATGTCAGTATCAATCTGATTCACTCCACGTGATATCAAGAAACAGCTGAAAACACCGGGTACTGCAAAGGCTACGAGCCCAGGCAAAATCCCAGCAATAGTCCTGAGACTTGTGTTCCAGAACTTGCCGTGCCACTAGACAAGTGTCACAAGGTCAGAAGCGGGGATGTTCACAGATGACTGCACAATGTTCTGCACCATTCGTGACTCCTTGGTGAAGCAGTTCATGCCCAAATGCACCTGGACAATATCCAGGCTTTGGCTGACAAGTGGTAAGTAATATTCGAGCCATGTAAATGCTAGGCAAAGATCATCTCCTACACCTCAGGGGCTGTAGCAGCAGAGAAGGCAGCTCCTCACCATCTTCTCAAGGGCAACTAGGGATGGGCAATAAATGCTGGCTTAGCCAGTATTTATAACGCCAGTAAATGAATTTTAAAATTCTCTCCATTAGCTTGATAGAGTCCTTATAAATTGACTGCACAAATTCTCTCTTTCCATCCTGCTTCATCTAAGGATTCCATTCGATCCTGCAAATTTCTTTGCTCTATCTGTCTGCAGATGAGATTTTCCACACCACCGCCTTCGAGATGTTTTCTTCTTAACTTAACTGTGGCTCTTCCAAAAAAAGTCAACAGGGCTCTAAGTTGCACATCCTCTATTTCTTACATCTGTCCTTACCTCTCTCCTGCTTGGAATAAGGTTAAAGCTTCCTTTTGTCTTCACATCCATTCTACCAGCATCCCAATTTATTCCATAATTTCCAGGATTTTGCCACCAGGTGCATTTTCCCCTCCCTTTCAGTAGTCCGTAGGTACTGCTCCACTCTCCCATTCAAAAGATTCCCAGCTCCACTCTGCCATTCAGAAAATTCCTTTTCATGCAACTGCAGGGGATGCAATGTTTTCCCTTTTATCTCTTTCTTACTCGCTGTCTAGAGAATCAAATTATCCTTCAGGGTGGAGCAATAATCACTTGCATTTCTTCCAGTTTTGTGTGTTGTATTTTACGCTCAAAGCTTGGTTTCATCCCGTTCTTGTAACCACTTGTCAAAATGCTTCCTTGCAATCTGCAGGAACATCTCTGTGCTTCTATTCATCGGTCAGTCTAATCCTCTAGAAAACAAATAAAGTTAGAGACATTGGAATCTCCAGTGGTCGCCCCAAAATTCCAGGCAGTCCAGCAACCCTCGTGGAAAGTTTACATTTTGAGCCAGGGCCCCTTCCAAAGAACTGACTTCTCTTGCCGCTGGAGAATGCTTGACTGACTGATTTTACTGGTGGTGACTCTAGTTCTCCTTTCCACTCCCACTTTGATCTCCGAGTTACCCTGCTTCAGCAATGCTTGGTTTGAGCTCTAGAAAAAACATTTCACCTTATGCCTAAGTATATCGCAACCTTGAGATTAATATTAATCTTAACAGTTTCTGGTAGATTACATTTCGAAGGTGTGATTGTAAATTTTGCTTCAATTTTTCTCCAGCATTTCCCAACAAAAGGATTAAAAATTTATTTTATTTTGATACCTTTGCTCTGCATCCTATCACATGCACCCATTCCCTTTCTTCTCTCCACACCCGTGTGCAACTTAAAACATCTGTGTCTGTCTTTTCTGTTTTCCGGTTTTGGCTAAGGGCCTAGGACCTGAAAGTTGAGTCCGTTTCTTTCTCTGGAGATGCAGCATGATCTACTGACCAACACACATCAAAGTTGCTGGTGAACGCAGCAGGCCAGGCAGCATCCCTAGGAAGAGGTACAGTCGACGTTTCAGGCTGAGACCCTTCGTCCTGACGAAGAGTCTGGGCCTGAAACGTCGACTGTACCTCTTCCTAGAGATGCTGCCTGGCCTGCTGCGTTCACCAGCAACTTTGATGTGTGTTGCTTGAATTTCCAGCATCTGCAGAATTCCTGTTGTTTATGATCTACTGACCACTTCCTTCTCTGCTTTTCCTAGTAAATGTATTATCAAAGTATATTTGAGCAAGGCACTTAACCACACATTGCTCTGCAACGACACCTGTACCAAGCTGTATTGGCCCTAGTGCCCTTCCCTTGGACAACATCGGTGGCGTGGAGAGGGGAGACTTGCAGCATCGGCAACTGCCTGTCTTCCATTCAAACTTGTCCAGGCCTGCGCCCTGGAAACCTTCCAAGGTGCAAATCCATGGTCTCATGAGACTAACGGATGCCTATATATATATATATATATATATATATATATATATATATATCAAAGTATGTATACGTCTCTATATACTTCCCCGAGATTAATTTTCTTGCAGACATTCACAGTAGAACAAAAAGAATACAACCGGATCAATGAAAACTACACACAAAGACTAACAAACAACCAATGTGCAAAAGAAAACAAACTGTGCAAAGACAATAAATAGATAACAATGAGAATATGTATTGTAGAGTCCTTGGAAGCGAGTCCATAGGTTTTGTTCAGTGTTGTGGTGAGCGAAGTTACCCAGCTGGTTCAGGATCTTGATAGCTGAAAGGTAATAAATGTTTCTGAACTTGGCGGTGTGGGACCTAAGGCTCCTGTACCTCCTTCACTGCGGTAGCAGCGAGAAGAGAGCGTGGCCTAGACGGTGGGCGGTCTTGATGGTGGATACAGCTTTGTCGTGTCAAATGTGCTCAACGGTGGGGAGGCCTTTTGCTGAGATGGACATCTCTCATATGGCCCAGCGCTTGTAGTTGTCTCCCTCCCGCGACTTAAATCCAAAAACTATTTAAATCCGGTCTGCCAGCGTTGGTTCCCATTGCTCCGTTCCACTTCGCTACGTGCGCTCTACCTGGCGAGTGGCTGGCTGTAGCATTGCTCCTCCTTCATTCTTAAAGTTTGCGGATGGAGATTTGTTTCCTGGGTTTCTATAGCTACGACACGGCTGCTACAACCTTTTGGTAATTATTTCCCGGGTTCTAATGTCGGATTTAATATATCCGTGCTGCCGCTTCTGAGCGCCTTTCGCTTTAGACACTTAAAGTATGTCTTAAGAGTAGTTGGCACATTGATTCAGCTGATACCACCAAGAAGTTCGCGGACGTGTCAATGGTCGCCCCAAAATTCCCGGGAACGCCAAAACTGCGTGCCAGGAAACATGGAACGTAACCAGGGAATATGCTCCAAGCATTCGGGGTGACATTCACAACCAGAAGAGGAGAGTCTGAAAGTTGAGATCCTGGCCAAAGACAATGAACGATATTTGCTGGAAGTAGTGTGGGAAATTAAATCTCTGCAGCCATGAAGGAGCTGGGAGGAGAGTCGCGGATTTATCACCAGCTCACGGTGAGCAATAACGTGTGCGGCTGGGTAGAATCAAAGTTAAATTCTTGCCATTGAACGCCATCCTTGTTTCTAAATCTGTTCAGAGTAAGCTGCTGTAATTAAAAACTGAAAGCTGGCTGGTTGTTTAGCTACATGTTCTTTTCCAAACGAAACAGCCTTGAAGCGAAAAGTTGGCGTTAGGGTTAGAGTCAAAGGTAACTTGATATGCTACATGATAAGAAGTGACTGGAGAGTCAGGAGAAGAAGCAGAGCGAGATCATACAGTAAAATCACCAGGATTTTGAATTGCTGGGAAGAAGGTAAAGAGAAACAGACTGCTGTGTCCTGCTCTTGCAGACAACATTCATTGACCCAAATTCGGCCTCTATGATTTTTTTTTCGTAAACTGTATGCTTACTACTATTTTATATGTGCTTTAGGTGCCTTGTGCTTTGTTCAACTGTTGGTACCTTGTTTTGCACCAAGTTCCAAGCTGTGTTTGACGTATTTCATGGGTATTCATGTTATGGTTGAATGACAATTCAAATTGAACTTGATCTTGGAAAGTAGGAGAGAACCACTTTGCTCTTCAGACCTGCTCTACCATTCAAAGTGATCATGATCAATCATTTAAATTCAGTAGCTTGTTCTTGCTTTTTGCACATCTCAGTACATCTTTAGTCCTTAGAGCTATGGTACATTGCACTCCCTCTCCAGAGTTCTGTCGATTCACCAATCTGTGGGAGAAGACATTTCTCCTTATCTCACCATCAGGAACATCTTTCTTCTGCTTTGTTGACTAGTCCTTAAAGTTTATGATAAATTTCAGTAAGGTCCCCTCTTATTCTAAGTCATCTTTCCAATTTTTCCTAGCGATTCAGTCCCACCATCTTACGAATCAGTCTGGTTTAATATCTACATGCTCAAGCTTTTAAGTCCGCTGCAAGTCATCCGTACAATCGTCAAGATCCTTTTCTGTAGTGAATACTGAAACAAAGTATTCATTAAGTACCTCTGCCATCTCCACCAGTTCCATACATACTCTTCCACTGTCACACTTGATTGGTCCTATTCTCTCACATCTTACCCTCTTGCTCTTCACCTACTTGTAGAATGCCTTGGGTTTCCTTAATCCGTCCACCAACGCCTTCTCATGGCCCCTTCTGGCTCTCCTAATTTCATTCTTAAGATCCTTCCTGCTAGCCTTATAATCTTCTAGATCTCTATCATTACCCAGTTTTTTTGAACCTTTCGTAAGCTATTCTTTTCTTCTTGACCAGATTTACAATATCCTTTGCAATCCACGGTTCCCGTCCCTACCATACTTTCCCTGTCTCATTGGAATATATCTACGCAGAACCCCACGCAAGTATCCCCTGAATATTTGCCACGTTTCTTCCGTACATTTTCCTGAGAGCATCTGTTTCCAATTTATGCTTCCAAGTTCCTGCCTGATAGCCTCATATTTCCCCTTACTCCAATTAAACATTTCCCTACCTTGTCTGTTCCTATCCCACTCCAATGCTATGGTAAAGGAGATAGAATTGTGATCACTATCTCCAAAATGCCCTCCCACTGAAAGAACTGATACCTGACCAGATTCTTTTCCCAATACCAGATCAAGTACGGTCTCTCCTCTTGTAGGCTTATCTACATATTGTGTCAAGAAACCTTCCTGAACACACCTAACAAACTCCACCTCATCTAAACCCCTCACTCTAGGGACATGCCAATCAATATTTGGGAAATTAAAATCTCCCACCACAACAACCCTGTTATTGTTACCCCTTTCCAGAATCTGTCTCCCTATCTGCTCCTCTAGGTCACTGTTATATTGGGTGGTCTGTAAAAAACACCCAGTAGAGTTATTGACCCCTTCGTATTCCTAACTTCCACCCACAAAGACTCCGTAGACAACCCCTCCATGACTTCCTCCATTTCAGCAGCCATGACACTATCTCTGATCAACAGGGCCACGCCCCACCTCTTTTGCCTCCCTTCCTGTCCTTTCTGAAACATCTAAAGCCTGGCTCTTGAAGTAGCCATTCCTGCCCCTGCACCATCCAAGTCTCTGTAGTGGCCATAATATCATAGCTCCAAGTGCTGATCCACGCTCTAAGCTCATCCGCTTTGTTCATAACACTCCTCACATTAAAATAGACACATCTCAAACCCCTCTGCGCCCTGCTCACCATTCTTACCCAGCTTTGTGTCATTGCCATATCTGGAGATATTGAGTTTAATTCCTTCATCTAAATCATCAGTATAAATTGTGAACAGTTATGATCCCAGCAGTGAAACTTGTATTACTCCACTTGTTACTGCCTGCCACCCACAAAAGAATGCATTTACTTCAGCTGTTTTCTGTCCATTAATCCATTTCGTATTACTGTCAACATGTTAACTCCTATCTCATAGGCTTTAATTCTGTGCACTGATCTCTTACATGGCACCCTGTCAAAGTCCTTTAAAAGTCCAAATACACTACATCCACCAGTTCTGTTCCTTCCATTCTACAAAATACATTCTCAAAAAATTCCAGTAAGTTTGTCAAGCATGATTTCCCTTTTGCAAATGTATGCTGACTTTGACAAACGCAGCCACTGTTTCCAAACACTCTGCTATTAAATCTTTAATAATGGGCTCTGGCATTTTTCCCACTGCCAATGTCAGGTCAACTGCGATATTTCCCTGTTTTCTCTCTACGTTTTCTAAGTAGTGAGACTGAAAGGAAGCCAGCAGTCAACAAACTTGTAGTTATGTACTGCCTCTTAAATAGCAAAATCTTCCAAGAGACTTTATGTTGTTTGTTCTAAGACACTTGGCTCGAAGGGCTGAATGGCCTACTCCTGCACCTATTGTCCATTGTTTACAGGAGAATTTTAAAGCAAAATTTCCCATTAAGTCACATGACATAAAAATGCACTTAACATGACCAGAGAGATTGGTTTTAATGATTATTACAGGAAAGAAGTGGCGAGTTTGACACAGAGAAATCCAGAATATAGGTCCTCGGCACCTGAAAGCCCTTCCAAGAAATCATGGAGAATTAAATTCTGGATTGGTGATAAAGCTAAAAGTTGAGTAGTGCAGAGATCTCAAAGAGTGAAGGTTGCAAAGATAGGGAAAGACAAGAATATGGCTGAATTTTCAAAGTAAGAATGATAATGTTAAAACAGAGACATTTAAATGAAAACCAAGATTGGACAGCAAGTATGAGACTGTTGGGTGAACATTGGATTGGTGAAACGAAGAACAGCATGATGATTGAGGACTGTATTGCAATAGGAAGCCCTTGACCTGTGAATCAGTGGTGGAACCCTCACTTTTTTTATTCTGGGTCTGAATGTGTGAGGTATAATTAGCATTTCCACAGATGATATGAAAAAATGTGGTATTGTCGATAGTGATTTTTACCACAATGTTATATTCACGTAACATTAAACACTAGAGGTAACACTATACTACAATAGTGAGTGGCTATAATGTGTGGGCCAGACCTGGTAACAACACAATCTCTTCAGTCCAGATTTCTCATGATCACATTCCTCTTCAACAACTAGAATATGCTTTGTGCAAAGTCTAAGAGAACAGTGGGTCAGCAAGAGATGGAGGTGATTAGGTGATCATTATAATCAATTATGAGGCAATAAGAATCAAAAACTTACAATAAGCATTTCTTAAATTAAGCCCACAATCCCTGAACCGCCCCCTTCCTACAGAGCAACCTCTCCCCCCACCACCCCCATTATTTTTATTGCTCCCTTAGAAACTCCCACCGCCCCCAGGAGGACAATATCATCAATTTTGTGAACCACTGGTGTACATGGATACTTAATGGCCAATATAAATATGATAGATTGCAGCACTCTTCTCAGGCTCTATGACACTAGGACACCATGCAATTTAAGACATGGATAGCAGATCTTAGCTTTATGGCAGGTAAAATGAGAGAGGCAACCAAATCCATAGGAAATGTAGGATCATTTTTAAGTATTTTAACTGGTGTCCATACCTTAAGTTACCTGATTTACCTCAAGATTTAAAGTCTTACCCTGAACATTTCTCCCTCACATACACACTCTCTCTCCCCCTTTGACTTACATCTTTGACTGAATGTTTGTTCATCTGTTCTACCGTCTTTTTTATAGTTGCATGTCAATTTTGAAATCACTTTTGTGAAGCAAACTGGAAGTTTTACATTGTCAATAATGTCATGTAAATACAAATTATGTTTGTTGTTCCTCATCTTATTATTCAGAAGCAATTTTTTTTGACGCATGGAATGTTCGATAAAAATCCTGCTAGAAGCTGATTAAATGTGAAACCATGAAACGAAGCAGGCAAACAACATATTCAATAGAAGTCAGAAAGTTTGCATTTGGTGCTTCTTTTAACTTTGTGTTCTATTTGTAACTTCTGATGCATTCTAAGCAAAGTTTCCATGACATTCGGGTATAGTATTTCACATAGAGAGATTATGCTTTTCTGCACAAAGTTCTGGGATTTGTGGTTGAGATTAAAATTCACATCTATTTATTAACATTTTTAACAAAATATATGTGGAGTGAGTTTCAAAGGTAATTGAATTAATATGTCAATGCTACATTTAAATCGAAAGATCTGAAATCAGAATTTAGATCCCGGTGTTACACTATCCGTCATATTGTCATAGACACTTGCCTGATGCGCTCTCTATTTCAGTTTGGCACTGAAGCATGCTGAATGAAGTAGAGATCGGTAATGTTGACCCTGGGGGATACAGATCAATTTTCCAGGCTACTGATTTGTGAAACCCAACAGCATTGTTCAGGGATGGTACCAAAAAAGAACATGGTGTCTGTGTGCAGTAGATTTTGAACACTCAGGCTTGTAACAGGATGTTGTCAGAAGCTTCTAGTGGATCGACTCGTATGGTTTCAGCACTGTGGTGGGACCAACTTGGTTGCTTGCTGTAAGAAGCACTAAGCCTAGAAATTGGGATCGGTGACAACAGAACCATTAGAGGTGATTGTTATAGTTTGTTGCGAACACACAAGACTAACATCCCAACCATTCCTCAACAATCACGGTCAAATTGGTTTCACCCTTAGATTTATTTATATCATACTAAGAATTTTTCTCTGTAACTATGCTCTGTGGTGAATCACCCTCAACAAAAGAAAATGCACGTACTCCTCTTGCCAAGTTGAACTATCGCTTCATGTCAGTGTATGATTGAATTTTTAAAAAATGTTGTGGTTTTGACATTTCTGAGAAAGTATTTTCAACCCAATAGGTCATCGTATTCTACTGTAATCTGAAATGGCCAGAAATTTGATCTAAATATAGGGGGAAAAAAACCAAACTTGCATTTATAGATCATTCTTCTTGACATTAAACATTCCAAAATTCTTTACAGCCAGCGTAGCATGGTTGAAAGCCAATAGCCAAATTTCACACAGCAAGCTTCTACAATCTATAATGTAATATTAACCTGGTACTCTGTTTAAGTAATGTTGATGGGTTGGGGGGGGAATAATTATTGGCTAGGATACCAGGGATAACCCCACTGATCTTGCATGTAGTGTCCAGGGAGCTTTTTCTATACACATAACTGAAACAATGTGGATAATTTTTACATATCACCCAGAGGAGATCAACTTTTCCAGTATGGTTCTCTGCCAGAGTGTTGGTCTAAACTTTTTACTTGAGTCTCTGGTGTAGGGCTTGTACCTTTCAGATTTGAACTATCTGAGCTAAGGTCAAATAATTACTAAAATAGACTGAGCAGACAAAAATGACCCTGTTTGTTTACACTTACCATGTATTTCTGTGATTTGGAAATTGATATCAGAGCATATTCACAGTATCTTCTTGATGGTTACTAATGTCTCCAACTACACTGCAGCACGTCTTATATGTGCCACCTCTGGTTGGGTTGTTACACATTCAGTGTACACCTGGCCACTTTATTGTGTACACCTGTACTGCTGCTCGTTAATACAAATATCTATTCAGTCAATCATGTGGCAGCAACTCAATGCACAAAATCATGCAGAACTGGTCAAGAGGTTCAAACCCAACAACAGAATGGGGAAGAAGTGAGATCTAAGTGACTTTGACTGTGAAATGATTGAGTTGGTTTGGGTATCTCAGGAACTACTGATCTGGGATTTTCATGCATAACAGTCTCTAGAGTTTATAGAGAACGGTGGGAAAAACAAAAAAAAAATCTAATGAGTGGCAGTTCTGTGATAAAAAATGCCTTGTTAATGAGAGAGGTCAAAGGAGAATGGCCAGATTGCTTCAAACTGACAGGAAGGCGACAGTAACTCAAAAAGCCATGCGTTACAACACTCTCTCCGCCAGAGAAAGCAGGATCTCCCAGTGGCCACACATTTTAATTCCACATCCCATTCCCATTCTGATATGTCTATCCACGGCCTCCTCTACTGTAAAGATAAAGCCACACTCAGGTTGGAGGAACAACACCTTATATTCCGTCTGGGGAGCCTCCAACCTGATGGCATGAACATTGACTTCCCTAACTTCCATTAATGCCCCACCTCCCCCTCGTACCCCATCCATTATTGCCCATCCTCTGGGCTTCCCCCCTTCCCCTTTCTTTCTCCATAGGCCTCCTGTCCCATGATCCTCTCATATCCCTTTTGCCAATCACCTGTTCAGCTCTTGGCTCTATCCCTCCCCCTCCTGTCTTCTCCTATCATTTTGGATCTCACCCTCCCCCTCCCACTTTCAGATCTCTTACTAGCTCTTCTTTCAGTTAGCCCTGATGAAGGGTCTCGGCCCAAAACGTTGACTGTACCTCTTCCTATAGATGCTGCCTGGCCTGCTGCGTTCACCAGCAACTTTTGTGTGTGTTGCTTGAAATTCCAGCATCTGCAGAATTCCTCGTGTTTGCATTACAACAGTAGTGTGCAGAAGGACATCTCTGAAAGAACAGCACATTAAACCTTGAAGTTGATGGGCCACAGCAGAAGAAGACCACAAACATACACTCAGTGGGCACTTTATTAGTTAAAGGAGGTACCTAATAAAGTGGCCACTGTGTGTATTATAACATTATTTTCAGTTACAGTGTCTGAATATTCTCTATTAATGTATTAACATTTAAATGTAAACTGCCAGAGTATTGTCCAGAGAAAAAAGAGGTCACATGATTTTACAATATCACTAAGGTACATAAGGATTAAAATTCCATTCAACTGCTAAAGAAATGGAATGACAAGAGCAGGAAAATTTGTCCCATTCAGTGAAACTATGGCTGAACTCTTGTCTACCTCTACTTGTCTCAGTTTATCTTTCTTTTACATACTGTAAATACCCAGAAAAAAAGAGATTTACTGAGTTAGCACCTTTTGCACTCTGAGCAGTTCTACAATTGCTGTTTTGCAATTTCTCCATTAAATAGTCCAGTTCCAGTATTAATAGTGATGTCTCCAAGACACCCCAAGTAGCAGGAAGATGTTTCTCTCTATCCACTCTATCAGTTCTTTACAAACTTCAAAAAAAAACTATATCAGATCATCCTTACATTTTTCATCTTCTCAGAAACTCATGGCTATTTTATATAATGTTATTTTTTATGATCAAACTTTTGGAGACCTGATAACATTATCTACTCTCTGTGTAAGATCAGCAATGCTTTTCGAGATATGGTACCAAAAATTATAAAGTACATCAACTGAGTTCTAATCTGTGTCTTATTAAAGGCATCCATTAGTCTTGCGAGACCATAGATCTGTGCCTGGAAAGTCTTCACTCTCCAGGGCGCATGCCTGGGCAAGGTTGTATGGAAGACCAGCAGTTGCCCATGCTGCAGGTCTCCCCTCTCCACGCCACCAATCTTGTCCAGGGGAAGGGCATTAGGACCCATACAGCTTGGCACCAGTGTCGTCGCCTTGCTCAAGGACACAACATGTTGCCTCAGCTGGGGCTCAAACTCACAACCCTCAGGTCGCTAGTCCAATGCCTTAACCACTTGGCCACGTGCCCACACAGTCTTATACTGGTTTAGCATTTCTTATTCACCTTTATATCCTAATTCCCTATTTATAAAAACTAATATTTTTAGTACCTGATCACTCTGTTTAAATGCTTTGTGTACTTAGAGTTGTAAATCTCTTTGGATCTCCTAGCTTTTCATTATCTGATGTTTATCAATGTACATTAAATTGATAATGCAAGAACATTCTTGCCTTAATTGTTTTAAGAGAACAAGTACCCCCTATCTACTGTCATACAATAATTTAAAATTATCTACTACTCTGCCTGATCATATTTCTGTTACAGTCACTGTGTTCTCAACTAATACGCTGATTTGATTCTAATCTCAATAGTGCACTTCCACTGTGAAATCTTGGGTTTGAACAGATATTTGAATGGTTCATAACCAAGGATCGAGTCACTAGTTTAATAATCTTTGCACAGACCACTTTAATCCTATTTCAATATTTAGATTGATTGAAAGATCTACTGCATTTAAGCAAAAGCTAAAAGTTAAGACCACTTGTGGATTTTGGATTACACTAGTGCTGTCCAACCACCTTGCTCCTTCCATCTCAACACAGGTACCTACACATTTGTATTTGTAAAACGATACCTGCTAAGGCATCATGTTGTGCTAGGAATCCTTGCCTATTGCTGATGCCTCCCAATGAGAAATTACTCCACAGCTTAGTGTGAGAGTCTGCCTGGCATTGGACAATCTAGAGCAGGTGGTAAGACCACTCAGCATAGTAAAGTTCAGGCTGTAGAGCTGCCCATCACTGCTGGGGATAAGTGTAGACCTCCCCGATTCCACCATCTCCCTTATTATTTCACTGAATGTGATGGAAGCTGCTGTGTCTCCCTCTCTTTGCCTGGATAGCTCTCCCAGCCCAGCAATTCCTGTATGGTAACAAGATGACCTCTCTACAGCAAAACTGTTGCTAATTCATTGCTGAACTCCTGTCAGAGTTCCTTGATCCCTTGGGGCCCAGGGGGAGATAGCGGATTGGATTCATAACTCTCTCAGTGCTTGGAAGCAGAGGGTGATGACTGAGAGTTATTTCTCTGGCTGGAGGCTTGTGTCTAGGGGTGTGCCACGGGGCTTGACGCTGAGACCTTGTATATTAAAGATCTGGGTGTGAATGAGCAAGGCATGATTAATAAGTTTACAGATGATACTAAGATAGGTGGTGTGGGTGATAGTGTAGAAGGTTGTGAAAATTACTGGGGGATCTTGATCAGCTAGGTATGAGGGCTAAAAGCTTAGCAAATGGAAGTACAACTGAAAGTGTAAAAAGACCCTGATGTGAGTTATATACAGGCCTCCGAACAGTAGCCAGGATGTGGGCTAAAAATTACAAAGGGAAAAAGAAAAGGCATGTCAAAAGGGTAATGTTACCATAATCATGGGGGATTTCAGAGATTGGGAAAATCATGTTGGTGCTAGATCCCAAGATAGAGAATACATAGAATGCTCACAAGATGGCTTTTTAGAGCAGCTTCTGGTTGAGACCAATAGATCAGCTATTCTAGATTGGGTGTTACGTAATGAACTGATTTGATTAGGGGGCTTAAGGTAAAGGAATTCTTAGGAGACATTGATTATAATATGGTCAAATTCACCCTGCAATTTGAGAGGGAGAAGCTAAAGGCAGATGTATCAGTATTATAGTAGAGTAAAAGGAGTTACAGAGGCACGAGAGACCAGCTGGCCAAAGTTGATTGGAAGGGGATGCTAGCAGAGATGACACAAGTAGTTTCTGTGAGGAATTTGGAAGGTGCAGGATAGATGCATCCCAAAGACGAAGAAGTATTCTGAAGGCAGGAATGGCTGACAAGGGAAGTCAAAGCCAACAAAGAGAGGGTATATTATAGAGCAAAATTTAGTGGAAAGTTAGAGCATTGGGAAACATATAATCCAACAGAAGGCAACTAAAAAAGCCAAAGTTCAAAGTATATTTTATTATCAATGTACATATATATCACCAAATACAACACTGAGATTCATTTTCTTTTTGGCATACTCAATAAATATATAGGATAATAACCATAATGGAGTCAATAAAGACCACCCATCTAAGGTGTTCAACCAGAGTGCATAAGACAACAAACAGTACAAATAGAAAAAGTAGAAACAACAATAATAAATAAATCAATCAATCAATCAATAAACAAACAAAAATTATCGAGAACATAAGACAAAGAGTCCTTGAAAGTGAGTTCATTCGTTGTGGAAACATCTCAATGATGGGGCAAGTGAAGTTTTGAGTGAAGTTATCCCCTCTGGTTCAAGAGCCTGATGGTTGAGGGGTAATAACTGTTCCTGAAGCTTGTGAGGTGAATCCTGAGGCTCCTGTACCTCCTTCCTGATGGAAACAGCGGGGAGAGAACATGGCCTGGATGATGAAATAATAATAATAAGGCGGGAAAAGGTGAAATATGGAGGTGCATAAGAACATAAGAAACAGGAGCAGGAGTCGGCCATCGGGCCTGTTAAGCCGGCTCCACCATTGAATAAGATCATGGCTGATCTGGCCACGGACTTATCTCCACCGACCTGCCTTTGCCCCATAACCTAGCTATAAGGTAAGCTAGCCAACAATATTAAAGAGGATACCAAATGTTTCTTTTTCATATATATATATATGTGTTTGTGTGTGTGTGTGTGTGTGTGTGTGTGTGTGTATATATATAGAATAAAAGAGAGGTGAGAGTAGATATTGGACCACTGGAAAATGACGCTGAAGAGGTGGTGGTGGGGGACAAGGAAAGGGAGGATGAATGGAATAAGTATTTTGCATCAGTCTTTGAATTGAATTGAAAATTCAATCCAATTGAAGACACTAGTAGTATGGCAGATGTTCAAAAGTGTCAGGAGCAGAAGTGAGTGCAATTGCTATTTCTAGGGAGAAGGTGCTTGGGAAACTGAAAGGTCTGAAGGTAGGTAAGTCACCTGGACCAGATGGACTACACACCAGTGTTCTGAAACAGGTACTTGAAGAGATTGTGGAGGCACTAGTAATAATCTTTCAAGATTCTCTAGATTCCGGAATGGTTCCAGAGGACATGAAGATCGCAAACGCCACTCCACTTTTCAAGAAGTGAAGGAGGGAGAAGAAAGGAAATTATAGACCAGATAGCCTGACCTGAGTGGCTGGGAAGATATTGGAGTCCATTGTTAAGGACATTGTTTTCAGATACTGAAGACACATGATAAAATAGGCCAAAGTCAGCATGGTTTCCTTAAGGGAAAATCTTGCTTGACACATCTGTTAGAATTCTTTGAGGAAACAACAGATAGATAAAGGGGAATTCGCAGATGTTTGTACTTAGATTTTCAGAAGGCCTTTGGTAAAGTTCTGTGCAGGAGGCTGTTGACCAAAATACGAACCCATGGTATTGCAGGAATGATATTAGCGTAGACAGAGCATTGGCTGATTAGCAGGAGGCAACACGTGGGAATAAAGTGAACCTTTTCTGTTTGGCAGCCAGTGATTAGTAGTGCTTCACAGGAATCAGCGTTTATGCTGTATGTCAATGATTTGGATGACAGAATTGATGGCTTTGTGACCAAATTTACAGATGATATAAAGATAGGTGGAGGGGCAGGTACTGTTGAGGAAGCTGGGAATCTGCCGAAGGAAGTAGATAAATTGGGAGACTGGGCAAAGAAGTGGCAAATGGAATTCAGTGTCGGGAAGTGTATGATCATGCACTAGAGTAGAAGGAGTACAAGTGTAGATTATTTTCTAACCAGGGAGAAAATTCAAAAATCCGAGGTGCAAAGGAACTTGGGAGTCCTTGTGCAGGATTCCCGAAAGGTGAATTTTCAGTTTGAGTCAGTGGTGAGGAAGGCAAATGCAATGTTAGCATGCATTTCGAGAGGACTAGAATATAAAAGCAAGGATGTAATGCTGAGCCTTTACAAAGCACTGGTGAGGCCTCACTTGGAGTATTGTGAGCAGATTTGGGCCCCTTATTTAAGAAAGAATGTGCTGACATTGGAGAAAGTCCAGAGGAGGTTCATGTGAATGATTCCAGGAAGAAAGACTGCATGAGGAGTGATTGATGGCTCTGGGCCTTTGCTCACTGGAATTTAGAAGATTGAGGGGGGATCTGATTAAAGTCTATTGAATGTTGTAAGGTTTAGATAGAGTGGTTATGGAGAGGCTGCTTCTTGTGGTAGAGGAGTCTAGGACCAGAGAGCACAGCCTCAGAATAGAAGGACATCCATTTAGAACAGAGATGAGGAAGAAATTCTTTAACCAGAGGGTGGTGAATATGTGGAATTTGTTGTCACAGGCAGCTGTGGAGGCCAGGTCATTGGTTGTATTTAAGGTGGAAGTTGATAGGTTCTTAATTAGTCAGGGAGAAGGCAGGAGAATTTGACTGAGAGGGAATTGGATCATTCATGATGAAACGACAGAGCAGACGATAGGCCAAATGGCTAGATTCTGCTCCTGTGTCTTATGGGCTTATGGCCTTATAGATTTCCATTCAGATAAATGTGAGATATTACATTTTGGATGATCAAACCAGGGTAGGACTTATATAGTGAATGGTGAGACCCTGGAGATGTTATGGAACAGAGGGACCTGGGAGTGGAAGTGCACAGCCCACTGAATGTGGCATCACAGGTAGAGAGAGCAGTGAAGAAGGTGGACTTCATTAATCAGGACATTGAGCACAGGAGTTGGGAAGTTGTGATGCAATTATACAAGATGTTAGTGAAGCCTCATAGAGAATAGTGCACAGTTTTGATCACCTTGCTGTAGGAAAGATGTTATTAAAGTAGAAAGGGTTTACCAGAATGTTGTCTGGACCTGGGGTCTGACTGACAAGGAAAGGTTGCACAGACTAGAACTTTATTCCCTGGAACGTAGAAGATTGAGGGATGGTCTGTTAGAGGTATATAACATCACGAGGGGAAGAGATAGAGTGGAAGCTTTCCTGGAGGGGTGGTGCTAAAAACAAAAGGACAGAGGTTTAAAATCAGTGGAGAGATATTTAAATGAAGCAGCTCTTCACACAAAGAGTGTTGATGACCTTAATAACTTTGTTTTGCAGTCTACCAGATATTCCCTCTCTTCTCTCCATCCTCCCCCTGCCCCTCTGCAATTTAAATTGTGCTGTCTTCTTATTTTTCTATGAAGACTACTTGTTCTAAAAGATCAGCTCTGCTTACTTTGCTGAATCCTTCCAGCATGATTCCGATTTCCAGCACCTGCACTTTTTTTTTGCTGACTTCCCTCTAATGCTCTGGATAATGTTTTGACTTCATCCAAGATCACAAAATGAAACACATTACCTGATTGTTATCGTATTGGTGGTCCTCGGACTATTTGGTTCCAGATTAGTTGCTGCATTTCACACATCTCCATGGTGAAACATCACAAGTATGTCTTCACCTCTAAGCTGAGGCTGTAAAGGGTGCTATAGGAATGCAAATCTTCCTTCATTCGCACTGTTCAGAAGCCCCACCATTTTCCATAAAGGAAGTAGTTACATCATAGAATGCTGTTTATTGCTATGGATACATTTATTATGAAAACAAAGCCATGAGAATCTTTTTTAAAGATTAAGTGAAGATCAAAGAAGAAATGTCACAATGGGTGGGCAGGATGTGAACTAGGATGCTTCTGATTGTCGAGCAGGAATGGAAAGTCCTGATCGTCCGAGTGGGAGTGGAAATGTTTTGTACTGTGCTGGTTAATGCTCTGAATTACCAGGAATAGTGTCAGCATTCTGGTGCAGAGCTCCAGAACACTGTCAAATTGTGTCATGGTGATTGCAGGGGACATCACCGGTTCTCTTCCCCTGCCTGCACTCTCTCAGCCCCAGGGAAGAATAGTGAGGAAGATAGGCTCACCTGGCCATTTTATTGTTCCCCTGATTGTAGTCCAGTATTTGGCTTCCTGTACCCCTTCTTGGTTGAAGAACCTGAAGGAAGTGGTTCTCAAATAACATGCTTCAAGATAAGAACATATTACTGGATTTCATAAACTTGATTGATCATTAACAGGGATAGGGTTCTAGAATTCTATATCTTTTGTTTGTTTTTAAAATTCTCTGTGCACACAACAAATATAGGACTGAATATGCAGTATGAATCTTTCTGAAAAAATAAAGGTAGGATTTTATAAAATATAGAACTGGCTATTTCTTCATCATACAGTAATCTGATTTCACTAACTTGCCTTTTTCCTGAATGTTGGTAACCTATTTAGTTTGAGCTAGCCTTTCAGATCCACATTACTCATTCACTGAGACCGATAAGTCCACACCAGTGTCTGTCTCTGGCTTTTGTCGACCCATCTCTGCCCTTTCTACCTGCAGCCCTGACTATTTCAATGTTTTCCTTGTCTTCCCACCTTAAGAGCAGAGCTCAGCTAGTATGAGCACAACTTTTGGATTTGAATGAGGGTTCTGAACTTATCTGCATTTCCATCGCTAAAAGCCAGGAGTGGCAAAAAAGACCAGGCCCATGAATAAGTGACGTAAAATAGAGATGCATTGTTCTGGTCATCAATTATGCTATGGATTTTGAAAATAAGCATTTTACTACAGATAGGTATAGTAGTAGTCTTATTTTTATCTGAATATGATTTGAATCTGAATCCTATATTTTAATTGGAAAATAAAAGTTAACATGTCATTTACTAAGGATAAGATTCTCTTTTCAGGTTATGTTTTTCTCTGCGCTTCCTCTCAATGTTCACTAAAGCCATGGAAATAGGTCAGAACCATTTTGCATTGCCTTTATATATGTGATCCTGACTATGGCAGACAGAACTTTTTCCTTTAGTTCAGTGTACACGTGGTTATCCGGGGTTTGTGAGCTGTCTCTTTAAGGGGTGTTGTGATTCTTTGTCAACTCCCTCTCGGAGCTCAAAACAGCACAAAACAGAATGAATCAGAATCTGGTTAATTATCACTGACATAAGTCATGAAATCGGTTATTTTGTGGCAGCAGCACAGTGTTGGCACTCAAATTACTAGGTTAAAATAAGATATAAGTCATGCAAAAGAGGAATAGCGAGGTAGTGTTTGTGAGTTCAGGAATCTGATGGTGGAGGGGAAGGAATTGTTCCTAAAACATTGAGGGTGGATCTTCGGGCTCCTCCCTGATGGTAGTAATGTGTGTCCTGGATTGTGAGGGTCCGTCGTGTTGGATGCTGCCTTCTCGAGGTACTGCTTGTGGAAGAAGTCCTTGGTGGAGAGGAAGATTGTGCCTGTGATGGAGCTCGCTGAGTCTACAGTCCTCTGAAGCCTCTTCTGATCCCCTGCGTTGGAGGCTCCATACAAAGCAGCTATGCAACTAGTCCGGGTTTTCTCCATGGTACAGCTATAGAAACCTGCCAGAGTTTTTGATGACCGAGGAATTCTGAGAGTTATCTTTACTCACTGTTCTCCTACACTTATTCTCTTGAAAAATGTTCTGACGTCCTCCTCTGAGACAGAGGTCACAGGGTCACCTGACGCTGCAGAAATCTGCACAGGTGTCATTTTATTCTCCCCTTCAAAGTGTGCATAAAAGGGTTGAAGTCCTCTGGGAGTGAAGTTTCACAACTATTCATGGTATTAAGTTTTGCCTTGCAGGAGGTAATGGCCTGTAAACCCAGCCAGAGCTGACATGCATCCCATTCTGTCTCTAACTTCAATCAGAACTGTTTTTTGTTCTTAACAGGTCATAGCCTTTCAAAGGTCATACCTGGACTTCCTGTAAAGTTCTGGATCACTGATCTTGAATGGCAAAGATGTAGCCCTCAGCAGACTACAAATCTCCTGGTTCATCCCCATCTTTTGGTTTGGGTATGTCTGATATGTTCTCAAAGGCACACACTCACCCACACAGGGCTTGATGAAGTTGGGGACAACTGTGGTGTACTCATTCAGATTTGGAGATGAATCCCTGAATATTGTGCAGTCCACCCACTCAAAGCAGTCCTGTAAGTGCCCCCTTGACCGTCATTTCTTGGTCCTCACCACTGGTGCTGCGGCCTTTAGTCTTTGCCAGGGGAAGTACAGTCAGGTGATCAGACTTTCCAAAATGTGGGTGTGGGGTGGCACAGTAAACATATTTGATGGTGGTATAACAATTGTCAAGTGTTTTGGCTCCTCTGGTTCCACAGGTGATATGTTGGTGGTAGTTGATCAGAGACTTCTTCAAGATGGCTTGGTTGAAATCCCCCATTCTGGGGAAGGTATCAGAGTGTGCAGCTTTGTGACTTGCTGATGATGGTGCACAGCTCTGCTAGTGCCTGCTTTCTGTTGGCCTGAGGTGGAATGTACACTGCTGTCAGGATGATGGCGGAAAACTCCCTCGGCAGATAAAATAAATGACACTTGACTGCTAGATGTTCCCGGTCAGGTGAGCAGTATTGAGACAGATCCGCCATGTCTGTGCACCAATGATATACAATACGTTCCCCCACATACTACTCCATCACTCCCAATTCCCTGGACAAAGAGGACAACAGGGAAAGTTTGACATCTGAAATGAACATCTGGATAAAACTGGAGCAGATTGGGGGTTGATTGCAGATGAGCTTGGTACAAGTTTGGAGGAGCTGTTGTGAGAATACTTGGTTTGTGTACTGTGTGATGTGTGTACTCAGAAGAGGCTGGTTAGTGAAAGGAAACTGAGCTTTTGGCCAGCATTTGATATGGTCCAGGCAATGAAAACAGTGGCTGTGCAGGCTCAGAGTTCACAACATCCACCCACTGAAAGCTCAGGATGTTAACAAGATGGAACCTGGCTCCTTGAGACTTTCAAGAATGGAAAACTATCTCGGGGGAGATTAGCTGCTGTGCAGAGCAGCATCTTACGTTGATGAGTACAGATACAAGCAGTCTGGTTATGATAAGTTTGATGTCAAGGGGTATTTGTCACCAGTTTTCTTGAAATCAAAAAGCAAACTCAAGCAACAGAACAGTGCACAGAAAATTAGGAAGAACTGTACATGGAAGAGATCTAGATGAAGAAAATAGCGATCTGGATGCATCAAGTAGACATCGGCAGTTCCACTTTGCTGTAACCTGGTGTACACTGTAGGAATGAAAACAGGAATAGAAATCCACACTGGTGCTACGAAAACGTGATGTAAGTGGCTTTTGCCAGATGCATGTCACCCTTCTCTCTATGGACCTACACCAAGTAAAGGGTTAAGGTGAAAGGGATTTGTGGAATTGGTGGCCCTAGAAATGCATTTTTGTTTCTGGTCCACAGGCAAAATATCTGGCAACATGCTGGACAGAATGATGTACCTGATGTCCTTCATGGGACCACTTTAGAATAACCTTAAACAGCTTTAGAAAGCTGGTTGTTCCTTGTGGTTGAACAACTTTAGATCCCGAAAAAACCAAACATGCAAGGATACTTGACTTATACCTTTCCATATACCCCAGTCACAATGTGCCATTTCACATTTTCTTTCCTGTGCATCGCTGGCAGGTCATGCTTCATCGTGGTAGCAAACCGGTGGGGATTCATATACTCCAGTAATAACACGGGCTCACCTGGTGCTGCTGGGAGATGGTCCATCAGGCAGCTACAATATCCTCAGGTTGTCAAACTTCTTCAGAGCTGTTGGAGTTGCACTCTTTCCAGAAAGTACAGGGTATTACATCGTGCTCCTGGCTTGTGCCTTGTTAGCTGTCCCCAGTCTGTAGTGAGTGCCGGAATCTGGGGCAAGTTTATGAGAATGTGGGGAGAGTGAGAAAAGGGATTCATGTTGGGTCAGTGTAGATGAGTGGCAATGGTTATCATACATTCAGTGGGACAAAGGGTCTTCTATGTTATATCTCTATCTGGCTCTGTGACTAGTTGGGGGAAAGGCTTTGCTGTATCAGGAGGTGAATTACTCACCTTTGGGATGCTCAACCTCTGACTTGTTGCTGTAGACACGGTGGAATTTCTGATTGTTGTGATCCTTGGCTGTTGATTTATGGGGACAAATGCACATTGTTCACTCAGAGGAAAGCAGCAAATTCAGCACTAGTGAAGTTATTTCCATTACCCATCGCAAGCAACTCTGGAACTAAAGAGAAAACACTTCGATGATTGATGACCATACATTGCACAAAGGAATATGGTTGTTGTTACTGGAGTTCCCTTATCCCTACACTGGAGACTCACTGATAGCTGTATCATTGTATGTCAAGGATAAACAATGGGACTCTTTCCTGAGGAAGCAGGTCATTGCATGGTTACTTTTTGTGATAGAGATGGTCACTGACCTCCTATTAGCCAATGTCTGAAACTTGTTTAGCAGTGCATCACTTACTGAAGAGTTTGAACAAGGGAACATCATACGTACTTCTGATCCTGTAGTGAAAGGGTGGTCATTGGTGAAGCAGCTGAGGATAAATGGGCTAAGGACACTGGATTATGAAGCTCATGTAGTGTCCTTGGGCTAGGATGATGTAACTACAATAACCACAACCATATTGCTTTGTTAAATGCCATGCCATTAAAGTTGTCAGTGCACCAGTTAAAGGATTTGCTGAAAACTGAAGGTTTCATCATGTGTTCCAGAAGTAATTATAAAAAGGTCACACCTCAGAGATTTACTATTCACTGGTGATCTACAAGTGCAAACCACCGAATTTATGCCAGCTCTCAGAACAATCTCATAAGTCCCATTCTACTTATTTCCATGTAACCTATTCTCTATCACATGTCAATCAACGCACACTCTTCCACTGGGGGCAATTTATGATAGACAGTTTGCCTACTTGCAAACCTTTGGGAGATGGGGGAGGGGGACCTGAACTCCCGGAGGAAATTCGTACAGGCAGAGGGGAATGTGCAAATTCCACAGGGACAACTCCAAAAGTCAGGATCCAATGTAGATGGCTGGACCTGAGGGGCAGTAGCATTATCTGTTCTATCTCTATGATGCCAACATTTGCAACAAATGTGGGAATTGCCAGAAAGATTAAAATTGCAAGCAAGGAATTGTTGGATGTTCTCTTTTGTTATAGTACTGAATGTTTATGATTGTAGTTTTAGTTATGACCGTTTTTATTTTCATAAAGGGGGAAAAGACATATTAATCCTGGTTTTGTGAGAAGTTCCTTAAAGGGATGGTGCTATTTTATTGTTGTAAGCACCCTTCAATGGCTGGATGATAGCGCAAGATAAAATAGTTTTGAGCCTAGCACATGACAAAAAACTGGTTTGTGTGCGTTGATTTTACTCAGTTTGGATACACTCTATGGTCAGTTGAGATAATTTAATGCCAAGGAGTTTGAACCATTGGATACACATCCAATATTTAAAATAAAAACTGAATATATCACAGATCATGGTTAAGCTGGTTATTTTTCTCAATAACCATATGATAGATAGATAGATACCTATAGATAGATAGAACAGATAGATAGATTGATAAGAAAACAAAACACTTTGCTTTACAGCTTCTATTCCAAGGCAAAAGGGAGTGCTTATATTAACATGTGCCCAGTTATATATTGAGAAGAGGAAATGGGTAGATGTGAAGCAATAAGCATTCTTTGTTATGAACCTTTTGGTTACTGTTCTCCCCATATCCCTGTAAAAGTGATTTGCTTATTTCAGTTAGCAGGCTTAAAAGAAACCATGCTGATAAGTGAATCTGCCAAGTTAACAGGAAGTTTGTTTCTGCAGTTGTGTGATGTTTCTTTCACATTTAGAATTTGGTTTGATTTAGTAATCAGTTGCTTAGCTCTGAAATCACTATATCCAGAGCATTGGAGAGGATTCATTAGGTTGTCCTGCTGTTTAGTTATTTTTAGTAAATGCAGTTTTTGTCACTCTGTAAGTATTAAAACCAAAGTTTTCTCACAAGTGTGATACCCTGTTGTTAGTGAAGCTAAATTTATGCATTTGAAATAAATCCCTGTAAATGTAATATTTCTGTAACATGCCACCTTCTCTCTAAACTAGGCACAGTGACGTAAAACTTGTGTGTGGAAGTCTAACCGTGTCTCATGATGATGTGATCTACTCTTACTTGTATATTTTTAGGTGGCTCTCCGAATTCGCCCCATCAATGAGTCAGAACTTGATGAAGAAGCAACCATCATAGCACATAAAGTGGATGATCAGGTATGTGGTTCTCCCTGTTTCTTACAGTGCAGTCTTTCACCACTTTGCTAAAAGCTTATTGTTAATGCATTATATTCTGTAAAGTAAAATGTACTATATTTGATAATGTGTATATATACACACACACACACACACACACACACACACACACACAATATATAATTCTGGTTAATTGGGACACATCAGGACCAGTATATTTAGTCCAATTAAGTAGCTGCCCTAATGAGCCGTATTTTCATGAAAATAATTAAAAAGTTTTAGAAAATAGAAAATAACAAATTATGTATTTAAATAAAATATAAAACAAATTAGGACATTACCAATACCACTACAGAACTACAAAACTGTGTATTCATTTCTAATAGTTATCAATGGAGGAATTTGTCCAGTGTACACTATGTTCCTTTGATTGACTGCAAATAAACAAAGTCGGCACAGACACTTAGTGCAGATAATGGACTGCCTTCAGACAAGGCTGTTGACGATCACATCCTCCGGATCTTTGTTTTCATTGTAACATGCAAGATGATCAGCAATATCTTCAAATTCTTTGTCCTGAAATTGTTTCACTTTCACTCACGGCTGTTTCTGGCATCTCCAAGCCTGAATACTGAATTATCTTACTGTTTATTTCTCGCCAGGTATTAGTGATTATAAATCACTGCTTTTTGAACACAAGCACACTCAACTAAGCTATTTAAAAATTGTTTGCTCTAAGCACAGTGTAGTGCACGTGATTGACACTAGCGAGAAACGGTTTGGCAACAGCATCTTGTCCCAATTAAGTGGCATAGTGTCCCAAATAAAGAAAGGGAATCCCGGCTATTTTGTTGATTAGTTTTTGTACTTTTAGAGTTGACACAAATAAGTGGCTGCCTCGATTAACCAATGGCCCAATTAAACAGAATTCACTGTATGTATATATTTGTATTTGATGGTGAAAAAAAGCTGATATTCCACTTCCAAAAGAAGGTTTGAAGATTCTGCATTTTATTTTTTGCTTCCAAAAGAAGAAAACATTAGTCTTAAATAATTATTTAATCTAACAGAGGTTAATCTGTCAATCGCGCATGGTTTCAAAATTATGTATTTGTATTTCCTATACTGCCATTAGCTCTAAGAAAACATCTCGCCATGAAATACTGCTGAGTAGTCCTAAAATGATCAGACCTTTCAAAACAAAATATGTATATCCATATATATTAACACAGAGATAAGTAAATATAACAAATATTTTCTGCAGAGGTCACCAGCTTTAACACTGGATCTTAAAATAATTAATGTCCTTGCTGTGTAGAGCTAGCTAATTTCATTAAGAAATCAGCAGAAGTGTCTATCACACAGAGAGACAAATACACTGGCATTTAGAGCTGAGCAATTTCTTAATTTTTTATTAAAAGAAGGTGCACGGATGTCAAGCAAAAAGTAAACGCTGCAAGTGCCTTTCACCTTCCATAAACATATTCTAAAGGTGGTGAACTCTTCCTCATCCAGTAAATTTCTATTGTTTTCTGTCAATACTCCAATGGGGACAAAGAGTCACACAGCACAGAAACAGGTCATTTGGCCCACTACATCAAATCCAACCTATCTAAATTAATTTAATTTACCAGCACTTAGTCCATAGCTTTCTATGCTTGGAGATCCAAATACTCATTTACTGTAGGCACTTCTTAAATAGGACAGTAACCCACTTAGGCAGTGCATTCAAGTTCTAACCATCTTCTGGATGAACCAGTTCTTTCTGACATTCTCTCTAAACCTTTTAGTATTTACACTAAATCCATATTTTGCTAGTTTTAAACCCCTTTGCCTTGGGAAGGATTTTCTACTATATATTCTGTTATTGCTTCTTACAATTTTGAACACCTCTATTATGTCACCCCTATAGTGTCCACCCAGAGGAAAACAAACCCAGCCAATCCAATCTCTCTTCATAAGTGAAATGCTCCATCCCAGGTAACATTCTCATGAATCTCCTCTGCACCCTCACCATTTCTGCAGTATCCCAGATGTGGCATAATCATAACCTTATTGGTTTAATATTCTGTGCTGAGCTAATGAACACAGGCATTTTGTATGTCACATTTACCATCTCAACTATCACCTTGGGACCTGCACTGATGTCCTGCTAATTTTTAGTACTCCCGTGGGCCCTAACTTTCATTGTGTATGCCTTACCATTATTAGCCCTTTCTTTGCATTTATCAGGATGAAGTTCCAACGGCCATTGCTCTGTTACCCTTACTAGCTCATTACCATCACCCTGTAGTTTTTGTAGACCCTCAAAAAGCAATGTTAATTCTCATCTCTGTGAACTTATTAATTATACCTGCCACATTCACAACCAAATTGATTCCCTTGGTACATCACTGCCTCTGAAACTCAGAAGTAACTTTCAACCATCAGCTTCTGCCTCCTATTTCCATCTAATTTGCCAAGCCCCACGGATTTTGTAGGTTCTAATAGTTTAGACCAGTCTAAGTCTGAACAATCTGCTAGTAATATTTCCCTTCATAATTTCTCTTTCAGGTGCTTCTTATACTCCAGAAGGCTTCTCCCATTTTAAAATCTCTATATCAACCATGTGCTACTTTGTTTCTTTATCCTTTGACATCCAGGGTTCTGGGACTTTCTGCTCATTTTTTCACTTCTAAATGCCTTCGACTTGTAAGACGTAGACTTACTTTTTTAGTATCCATTCCTAGTATACTTTTGTCAACCCCTGTCTTCTGATATTGACATTGAAATTCACTTCAGCACCTTAATGTCAGACTGTCCTTATCCCTTTCATTAACTACCCTGAATCTTCCAGAGTTATGTTCATTTTCTCTAAAATGCTGTCCTTCTGACACTCCAATCATTTGTCTGACTGCGCTCTCTAAACCATGCCCAGTACTGCCCCTTCTCTAGTAGGCCTATGTAGTCTCAAAAGCCTTCCTGAATGCATTTTAAACACTTCACCTTCTCTTAGTGTTTCACACTGAGGTGATCCCTGTTAATATTGGGTAAGTTGAAGATAGGACCCTTTTACTCTTACGCCTACATATTGGCATCACTTTCTTCCACTGATTGCTAGGAAGCCTGGTACTAAATTCAGTATTCATGACCACTTCATTGCATGACATTTGTGGAGATGCAAATGGTTGCTTTTGCCTCTGTTCTTCTCCCTACTGCTCTTTCTCTGCCAGTGATTCAGTGTTGAGGATGATTTGCTTCCAGTCCAGTCCTGACAAGGGCAGGATGACTGTGCGTGAACTCTTCAGTGTTGGCTAGCCACAGTGCGCCAGCTACCACGTGGTCTTGACAGAGCAAGCTCTCTGATCAATGGTAAGATGGAGACCATTCTCTCCTGCACAAACATAGGACACAATATATGCGGACGTACTGGGTCTTAAATTCCTCCTCAGTTTAGGAGTCATAGTCATAGAGCCCTAGAACACGACAGCACAGAAACAAATCCTTCAGCCCGTCTCATCATGTTGAACTGTTATTCTGCCTAGTGCCACTAATCCACACTTAGACCACAACCCTCCATATCCCTCCCATCCATATTTCTCTTAAATGCTGAAAATAAACCCACATCCACAGGAATGCCAACAAGGCTCAAATCTTGTGAATGAATAGATTTTTATAAAATAAGAAAATGAAATTGTGTGCATTCCGAAAATGTGAGGCATGAGGTAGTAGTTGTCGTTGTTCCTTTTCGCATCTCGTGGCACATTGGACGGCACTTTTGCCGTCAGTGGAGCATTTGACTGATTTCTACGAGGCCAAGTTGCTAGCTGGACCCTCAGCCCAGCATGGATGGAAAGCGTGGAAGGGGCCAGCCAGGTTCCAACACGGGACTAGCTCAAAGTCCAGTGCTGATGCTACTGTACCACTGGCCAGCATATGAAGTAGTAATGGTGGAAGAATTAAGGTTCAAAGATGTTTTTTCTTTGAACGGGTTCCATGGTTTTCTTTATGTCGTGGCTGTCTGTGGGGAAACACGTCTCAGGGTTGAATACTACATACTTACTTTGACATTAGATGTGCTTTGAATCCTTTCAAGGCTTTAATGCTGACACTGCATGTCTGAAATTGAAAATCTTTCACACCCCTGTGACTAACACATCTCACCTGGCTGAGTACATTTGGTACTTCAGTAAGTGTCTAGCACATCCCACAGTAGTTACAGTTTGTCGTTACTATGTTTCCCCAAAGCTTGAATTAAATAATTTACACCAGCAGGTTAGAAACGGACATTTGAAATTTACAGAAAACAAATTTTGTTTTTTTTATCTGCTATATACTTTCCCCTTTGTGGAAGTATTTCTCAAATGCCTTTAATACACATGTATACATACCTGCCCTCTCTCTAGGCATATACAGATGTACTCCGGTGCCATTTGAAAGTGTGGATGGAGGGTGAGGACAGGGTGAGAACATTACCATTGTTGGCTGATAATAGCATCATCTTCAATAATCAAATGGCATCCTTCATTATATCCTCAGAACGCACTCTTTCCTATGTTGTGCTGCTCCTTACTGCTTCCCTGGCCAGTTTTAGCTTTCGAATGTCTGCTACCGTCATGTTGCACCACCTGTGTAAAAGGTTAGTGCAGTTTAATTATCCAGTGCAGACCTTAACTGGTATTCGTGCCTCACAATACTAATCTCTTGCTGACCAACGACCAGTGCTCTTAGGGTCGACTGGATGCTGAGCACATCATAATTAGCAGGCCTCATCATGCAGTCACAGTTCCCTCGAGGCAACAAGGGGCCACGTGCTACAATATCTGTACCCATTTTCAGGGCTATCGGATTTAATCCATTGTAGGTTAAATATAAATTTTGGATTTTAAACTTAAGACATTAAATATTAAGTTTTGCTGAAATAAATCCAATGACCTATGGATATTGACTTCCTTTGGGCAGGTTCCAACAGTTTGCTTTAAAGGACTAATATTAAATTCATATATTGAGTACTTGCAGTAAATGGTGCCATATTTTACTGGTGCCTGCTATTCCACTTTTCTTGGACATACTTTTAACTTCACCATTTTAATGCGGTAGCGATTGGTGACAGACCCAGGGATGTCTCACCAGGAGCCATTCTGGACTACACAATTCATCAGCATTGCACAGGCCTTTGTGTATGAATTTCAGTGCTTTTTTTCTCTGTAAATCAAACACAGTGAACGGTGTGATCAGCTCAACCCACCAAATTGTACCTGACACTCCTGTGCACAGCACTCCCAAATCTCCTGGACCTCTGCTGCTTGGAACATGCACGGATGATGTCAGTTTCTCCTGCGAAGCTTCTTTGGAACGTTTATAAATGAAATCAGATCATGTTTTTCTTTATAAGAAAAGTTATGGGGCACTCACAGGGAGCAAGCTTTTAATAGCACCAGATGTACAGCAGATGGTTTATTTAAAGGGATGCTCAGGCGCTTCTTGCAGTCTGCCACACGGAAAATTGAAGGGAGTTGCAGTACGAGTGTCTCTGCTACTTCTGTTCAGATGCACGGTGTTCTGATCATTTGTTAAACCTTTGCCAAAGCTACTTCCGGAGCAGTTGTGCTGGGAGTACTGAGCTAACTGCAGCTGCAGGAAAGAAGTTTAAAACTTATTGCTGCAACTCCTTGAATGGTTCGATGAAATAATTTACTTTGTAAAATTCCTATCAGGGCACTCGGACATTTTATCTTTCTAAAACTGTATCATAGATTTAAGCTAACACACACAAAATGATGGAGGAACTCAGCGGGTCAGACAGCATCTATGGAAATGAAAAAAACAGTCGACGTTTCAGGCCCAGACCCTTCTGAAAAGGTAGGATAGAATGGAAAGGTGGCGGAGGGGAAGGAGGCTCACCAGAAGGTGATAGTTGACGTCAGGTGGGTGGGAAAAGTAAAGAGCTGGAGTAGAAGGAATCTAATAGGAGAGGAGAGTGGGCCATAGGAAAAAGGGAGGGAAGAGAGGACCGAGGGGGAAGTAGTAGGCAGGTGAGAAGAGGCAAAAGGCCAGAATGGGGGATAGAAGAAGAGAAGATGGGGATGACCAGAAGGAAAATTTGATATTTATGCCATCAGCTTGGAGGCTAACCACATGGAATACCCTGATGGGAGCTTCATTATGGCATAAGAGGAGGCCCTGGGCCGACATGTCAGAATGGGAATCGGAATTGGAATTGAAATGTTTTGCCACTGGGAAGTTCCGCTTTTGGCGGATGGAGTGGAGGTGCTCGACGATGTGGTCCCCCAATTTACATGCCTCTCTTATATCATCCCATTAGAACCCAAGAAGTAGATGCAGGAGTGGGTTATTTGGCTCCTCCCACCTGCCCTGACCTCCAATAAGATCAGGGCTGCTCTTTTACTTTGTACCACTTTCCCACACTAACTTGAGTCTCTTAATATCTAAAAGTCTATTGATTTCTGTCTTTGATCTGCACAGCAACCGAACATTCCTGGGAGGGGAATTCCAAAGATTCACTGTTCTCTGGGTGAAGAAACATCTCCTTGTGTCCATTTTGAATGTCAAGCCCTTTACTTTGTGACTGTGACCCTTGTCAGCCAGGTGAAACCTCAGCTCTACATCTTCCCTGTCAAATTCTAGAGAATTCTGTGTAGTTCAATGAGATCACGTCTCTTCTAAATTCAGAACGGAGAAGACACAATGTTCCTAATCGTTTCTCATATGACTACTATAGATCCAGTGAATTAATTTAATGAAGCTTCACTGAGCTCCCTTCCTTACATGTCTATTTTTCTTTGGGAGTATTTGCACACAATGTTTCAGCTGCAATCTTACCAGGTCCTAGTGTAATTAGAGCAAGACAGCTCTACTCTTGTATTCAAATTGACACAAATAGTCTTAGTTCAGACTTACTGGACTGGTAAAAGATAAATCCTTGCACAAACTGAGCCCATCACCTACAACACAAATTGCATGAGTCCTCTTCTTTTAGAATAGTAGTGTGCTGTTGTAACAGCTATACTGCCTAAAAACACAAAACCTGACCTATAGTGCTTGCTGTGTCTTGCTACCATGCTGTGTGGTAGATAAACATTTTCACTTACATCACATCTTATCACATCTCTGCAGAAGACGCCTCAAAGCATTTTACACATGATGAATTACTTTGAATTATCACATTAATACACCCTGAGAAAGACTGGGCTATCAGGCCCATATGTATTCAGCCATCCTTTAACTGATAACCAATCTATTGAACAACTCTAGCTTCTTCTACATCCTGGGAGAGGCAAAACAGAATAGATACCTACAACAATTTTATTAGCTGTCTGTCAGCAACAGTTAGATGGTTTGTTAGTAGCAATTTCTTCTCTGAGAAGGTTGTGGTTTTGAGCTCATTTGAAGGATTGTGTGATGTCTCACTTAAGCTGATGTTTCAGTGTGGATCAAGGCTCAATTTATACAGAAATGCTGGCAGTTCTGTATGTAATTGCCAGGGTTTCCCCAAGTAACTGCCAGAAAGTTTGGGTCTTGCACAGCAGCATGCATTGCAGTTCCTCATGGCTGATCTCCTGACTGTTGTCGATAGCTATACTCCTCACAGTAGAGAGACAGCCTCCTGCTGTTTGTTCGAATTTATACAGGCTAGATCAGGTACAACTTCGGAGCTTCTCCTCACCTCCTTGGAGTAGAATGGCAGCGGGGGACAGATAAATGTACTAGCCAATTTACAGTATTTTAAATAAATGGAATATAAAAGGTTTTGTTTTTAAAAGTCTGTTAATATGCTTGTTTTTATGATAATTTTGAAGACTTTAATGTATTTTTAGTTTATAATAGTTTTTGCATGTCAGATATTCAAAAATATCCATTCTATTTGACAGCAGGTTCAATCTGAGGTATGGCTTAACTAGCATCTTTGAAGGGTCACGGGTAGAAGACTATATATATCTCCCCATTGAGATCAGAGCTAATGTCAGAAAGTAATACACACAAAATGCTGGAGGAACTCAGCAGGCATGCCCCCACCTTCTTACTCTGAATTTTCATCTTTTTTTTTCTAGTCCTGATAAAGGGTCTCGGCCCAAAACGTCAACTGTTTACTCTTTTCCATAGATGCTGCCTGGCCTGCTGGGTTCCTCCAGCATTTTGTGTGTGTTACTTTGATTTCCAGCACCTGCAGATTCTTCTTGTTTGCAACGTCAGGAAGTTGCTGCTGAAAGATCCACTTTAAGTAGGTGCAGGTGTAACAGGTAATGGAAAGGCAAATACTGCTCCCACAAAGTCCCAAGGCCTTGTCAAGGGATCTTGCTCTGTGAAAGTTGGTTATCATGTTTAAATCATTCTATTAACCCAAAGTGAGACCAATGAGATTAAATATTGGAAAGAATGTGTTCAGGAGACAAAATAATCACATAATCAAACAAGTAAAACAAGTATTTACTTCACAGTACACTCCTGTATGCAATATTCTACATCATCAATGCTAGACGATTATTGGCTTACCACAGAAGCTTGATTTAATAACTTACCTGAAGAACAGCCAGCAAAGAAGCAGATTTGACCTCAAGCACTTTCCAAAACAGAGACGGAAATTCTTGAATCTGCAGCTTTTGGTTGTTCATCTGTCAAATCTATTGAGTTTCAATGGAGGAACATTGGAGTGATTGTCCCGCTCTAAAAACATTGATTTGTATTTTATAACAGCCAATTAACACATTCTCCTTTACATGTTTAACTGGGACAACTGTTTGACCTTTACACCTCAGAAGTGAGAATGCCACAAAATGAACCATTCTGGCTCCGTGAAGCTTGTCAGTTCTCTTTGTATGAGATGTTAAGGCAAAGTCATTTATGCTTAATCAGGTAGAAATAAGGCTCCTAACGCAAGTTCCTGACATAATCCTGGATGCAACAGCCGATAATTATTCCTTAACTACTATCACTGGAGCAGAACATCCAGTCACTATTGTCTTTGGGATTTGCTATATGCAAATTGGCTACCACAATCCTAAATCCCTATAGTGAAAATATATAGACAGCCTTTCATTGGCTGCAAAACATTTTGGAATGTTCTGTGTAGGATGCCATAGAAATACAAATCTATTTTTATTTTATAAAAAATGTAAATGACCAAAAATTTACTCTTGGTTGGTAGCGCTGAACACACCATCCATGGAATGAACCTTTGAAAGTCGGGTCAATTGGCTGTCAGTAATTTGGGGTAAATCTCTCAACATAATCCCCACTTCAATTGCTTCAAAATACTTCTTATTTTGGCTAAATTCTATTAATCTTAGTCTAAACCTAATGCTGCAGTTTGCAAAAAGTACCCTTTATTGATCAATCGTATCACAAGTTTTGTCTGTAAAAGGTGAGTGAATGTGAGTACTTACGAATAATACAGGGCACAAATAGGAACACTAACTGGGTGCTCTAGATTTACAGCATCTGCTGAATATCTTGTGTTATATTTAGATTATGAAAGCATGCAGTCCTCTTTTATTGTCGTTTAGTAATGCATACATTACGAAATGACACAATATTTCCTCTGGTGTGATATCACAAAACACAAGACAGACCAAAACTGAAAAAACTGACAAAACCACATAATTATAACATATAGTTACAACAGTGCAACAATACTATAACTTGATGAAGAAGTCCATGAGCACAGTAAAAGTTCAAAGTCTCTCAAATGACCCACGTCTCACGCAGATGGGAGAAGGAAGAATTCTCCCTGCCATGCCGACCACAGTCCGACTCTGAGTCATTCGAAAACTTTGAGCTCTGATCAGCTCTCTGACACCGAGTACTGAGCGCCATCTCTGTCCAAACGATTCGACCTCAGTCTTGGTCGCCAACAGCTGGCAAAACCGGGGATTTTGAGGCCTACCCTCCGAAAGATTCCCAAACATGCAGTAACGACAGCAGCGAACGAGCGTTTCAGAAATTTCTCCAGATGTTCCTCTGTTCTTTCACGTCCATCTCCATCAAATCAGAATTGTCCACGGCCCCTATTTAACGGATACGATATCATTTTTCACCAGAGGGCTGCACATACGCGGTGCACTGCTCTCTCTCCTCCCGCCATATTGCATTCATTTCTTAGCTTATGGACAGGAGTGAGGAGCTAAAGGAAAGAGGATGAATATATATGAATATGAGTTAATGAGTTCAAGACTGGCAGTGATCCCAGAATCCCAATGATAGCCTTGTTCTGGAATACTAATTCTCAATTGTCATTAGATTAGTTGAGATTAATTTATTTTCATATACGCCAGGGTGCAATGAAATTCCTTGTTCGTATGAAGCTTACAGGGTAAGCGGTGCACATATGTGTTAACAAATGCAGTGACAGGCACAAAGCAGCAGAGTAGATCAGTACAAAGAAATTAAAGTGACAATAACAGAATTGCCGAGAAAGGTAGAGTTAAGAATCCAAGAATGCGACCACTCCACTGGGACGGGGATGTGTGACAGCCCCTTGTTAGATCATAATTTCCAATCCAATGCAAAGATTCCCAGTTTTGCCTGTATTTATTACTAAAAGTAAATAACCAGCTATAACTTGGCCTGAGAGCAAATATTTCTAATCAAAGTAATTTGTGTTGTACCATAATCTACCAATTAACGATTTAGATCATGTAAAAGCCCCCTTCTGTTGATCAGTTCACCAGCTGTGACAGTCCTGCTATTACATTGCTGCTGATTCTCAGACATTGCCTTTTCTCTTTATCAGAACATCCAAGCTGGCTGTAGATGTACGCTCACGGTCTGTCAAGGGCTTTCTTTCATTAAGTCTTCCAATGGTAACTGAGCAATTGTTTGAAGCCCTGAGCAAATAATGCTCCCCATAGATGCACTCAAATAGCCTCACATAATCAGTTTGTTCCAGTCTGCGAAAACAAGATCCATTTGTGTATCTGCAAGAGATTGTTCATCCCTTTAAATTCAGCAGAAATACTTGAAGATGCGTAGATTCTGCTTTTAATTTGTGCTGTAATATATGGAAGGAGAAAATAATATTGATGTAAAGTTTCATGGTTAAAGGGAGAAATTGGTAGGAGAATTAGAAAGAGTGAATACTATTCAATCCACGAACTTGTGTTGCAAAAGCATATTAACTCTCATTGTGAACTGAATGCAAAAATACATGATTTATCTGTTGAGTTGGAGTATATACTTTTGAATCATCCTCACACACTTGATGTCTGTGACATTTTAGTGACTGCCAGGCCATTTTTCATTCATGGATATAAAAAGCAGATTAAAATGAATGAACTGCGGCATTTTAAAATAGAAAACTCACTTGTACGTGAGCAAGAAACTTTCTAGCTTACCTGATGTGAATATAATTCTCAGAAGTATTTTTGCCTTTCTTGAGTGAAAACTGCAGAAAAACAAAAATTTATAGAAGAGAACGATGCTGGGTCTTCCTTAAAATTAGGCTGATTGTTGTGAAAAAGAAAATTTATTGAGATATAATATTCCTCTCATGTCTGCGTTTTTAAATTCCTCCAGAATGTTACTTTTCAGTAATCTCCAAGTTCCTTCAATTCTAATATCCAGACAATTCATGATTTTAACTGCTCCTGTCACTGGTGTCCTTACCTCATTCTGGGATTTCCTCCATAAAACATTTCACTTATGCCTCCCTGAATACTTTCCTCAAAACCTGAGACTTTTTAAAACATTGGTCAGTCCGCACTTGGAGCATTATGAGAAGCTTTGGGCCCCTAAAAGGGCATGACGGTAGTGTAGTGGTTAGTGTGACACTATTACAGCTCGAGGTCTTCTGGAGTTTGGAATTCAATTCTTCCACCATCTGTAAGGAGATTGTCTGTTCTCTCTGTGATTGCTTGGGTTTCCTCCAGATGCTTCGGTTTCCTCCCACAGTCCAAAGATGTACTGGTTAGTCGGTCATTGTTAGTTGTCCTGTGATTTGGCTAGTGTTAATTCTTTATTTATATTCATTAATATATGTTAGCTTGATCTTAGAGTAGGTTAAAAGGTTGGCACAACATCGTGGGCTGGAAGATTTGTGCTGTACTGTTCTATGTTCTATGCCCAGGAAATTAAATTGAATTAAATCAAATTGACTTTATTTCTTACATTCTTCACATACGTGAGGATTAAAAACCTTTATGTTATATCTCTATCTAAATCTGCAATGTGCAATTAATAGTAATTTGAAATAAATGGTTTGAACAACAGGACAGTTAATGTAGCATAGAAATACAATTGTACAAGATGGATGTTTTTCTTTACATCCTGTAGGAGAGATAGAAATGAAGTCCTTGAAAACATGAAAACCAGTCCCACTGCCATTATTATCTCTGGCCAAACTGTCCTCATGTGATTTTTCATTACTCACTCTACAAATGTTGCCCCATCAAAACAGAAAGCAGCTGTGGTGTGGAATGTTGTGAACAGGAAGACACATCCTTAGCAACAATAAATACAGATGAATGTTTTTCCAGCTATTGTTCTAACTTTGTATGGTTCGTTCTCCAAGTGTTTATGTTCAGCTTTCAGTGCTGTTTAACATAAATTCAGGAAAGTGTATCGTAAAGTTACTCTAATTTCCAATGGTAATTTGCAGCCTGTTGGCAGGATATTAACTCTTTGTTGGGGAGCTGTCATCATGAAGACAAATCAGCTGTAAACTCTGTTGGACCGGTTGCAGAGTTGGTAAAATCTAAAGGCTGATTTATACTTGTGCGTACTAGCTTACGCCACAGCCTACGCAAGGGGGCTACGCCGTTGTGAGTATTTATACTTGTGCGTTGGTGTGTCTGCATCTCTCTGCAATTCACCGCCAAAATGCTAGTTGGCGGTGGGGTTTCTATGCCACTGTGTTGAGTTTCTTCGTGTTGAAACTCAAACTTCAAACAATGGCGACTGAAACTGAAGGAGGGTGAATTTTCTGTGCTTGTCCGGCCACTGAGAGACATGGATGAGGAAATGCATTTCAAATATTTTCGGATGTCGGCAGGCAGATTTGACGATTCAGTTCATCGTCTCCAACCATTTATTTCACATCAGTTTACGCACAGTAAAATCAGAGACTGGCAATCACTATTCGAGTTTTGGCTTCAGGTGGAAGTCAACAGGCTGTAGCAGCTAGCTACAAACTGGCGTCAAGCACAGGGTCCTCCATAATTTCAGAGGTCTGTAAAGTTTTATAGAAAGCATTGCAGCCAGAGTTCCTTCCCTGCCCTCCAGTTGCCCAATGGGAAGCTATTGCAGCGTAGGAGGAAATGAGATGCTACCAAGCGGACCAATCACACTTGTTCGGTGTGAGTCGCCGCGACACGTAGTTACATTTTGGGAGAGGTGTGCGTTAGGCTACAGCATAGGGTTGGCGTAGAGTGCAGCGTAGGGTATGCGGCTACGCCATACCCGCGGCATACATTTGATGCACAAGTATAAATCAGCCTTAAGGGAAAAGGTAAAATACTAATATGCGCTGCATCTTTAAAGTAGATTATTTGTCACATGTACATCGAAGCAGCGAAATGAACTGCGCCATTTGCGTCAATGACTTACACTATCTGATGATGTGCAGGGGCGGCCACAAGAGTCGCTAACGTATCATGCCCACACTGACTATCCCTATCATGTAAATCTTTGGAATGTGGGAGTCCACCAAAACATCCAGAGAAAGTCCCTCACAGTCACAGTGAGAATGTACAAACTCCTTCAGGCAGCTGTGGGAATTGAACCTGGAATGTTAGTGCTGTAACAGCTACGCTACCATAACCCCCACCTGCACCCCCCCCGACAGTTCCATTGAAGTGTGCAACACAAGTCAGCAAATTCATGTCTATTCTACTGCTCCCTGCAAAATCTTTATCTAGTAATGAACTTCTCACAAGAACACCTGATCTCTATCCCAATCCTGATCAATTTTGCAATCTTGAAAATCCACCCCCCCCCCCACTGACAAAAGAGATGGTATACAACACCTTTCCCTCTTGCACTTCACAGGGAGCCGGTCTCTCAACCCTTCTGCAAGGTAGTCCTCATTTACGTCTGTGATCTCAGAGGACCGTGAGGATAAGCTTACAGAGCTGCCTGCACAGCTTTCAGAATCAGGCCCCTTCTGGTCTGCGCCTGTTGATAGGTGCTCTGCTGCTGACAAACTATTTCTCACTGCTGCATTACAGAAATAAATAAAACCTCAGCCTTCCTGGTATTTATGTTTAATGTAACCATAGTCTTCAGGGCTGGCAGGGTACACTGCTGCTTCACGGAGCTCTCCGAAAGTGGAGGCAGTCAGAAAGGGCACTCATACCCCTACAGCCACTTCCCTAGCAACTCTGCTAGAAATGCTCTTGCACAGAGAAGATGCAGCCTGCACACTCTATCCTTCCTCGGTTTGAGCAGGTTCTCCAGCTTCTGGAAGGACCTTTAATTCACATCCCATTACTAGAGCTTATCATTCCTTATCAACATTCCCCTGTAACACAAAGACTGCAGCTTGTATCATGGTATGACGCTTAAGGGCTACTTCACAAGGCCATCGCTGTGAGGAATGCTATTAGTAATTCTTAAAAACAGTATAGGCCCTATGGCCCACTATGTTGTACTGACCCTTCTACTCCAAGATCATTCTAATCCTTTCCTCCATCATCCATGTATCGATCCAGGAGTTTCTTAAATGCTCCTAATGTATCTGCCTCTACCACCACTTATAGCGAACTCTGTGTGAGGAACTTACCTCTGACAGACCACTGCCCCCCCCCCCCATGCTTTCTTCCAAACACCTTAAAATTATGCCTTCTGGTGTTAGCCATTTCCACCCTGGGAAAAAGTCTTTCTTTTCCACTCTATCTATGCCTTTTATCATCTTATGCACCTCTTTCAAGGCACCTCTCATCCTCTTTCGTTCCAAAGAGAAAAGCCTTAGCTCGCTCAACCTCTCCACATAAAACATACTCTCTAATCCAGGCAGCCTGAAACAGAATATTGTCACATGAGAGCCTGTTTTCAAATGGACAATAATGATTTTTGCAACCTTTGTCGAGCCTTTCAAAATAGCGTTAGTGAAGTTGCTGATGTTATTTCAACCTGTGCCTGGAAACCTGGCACAGAATAGATCTTTTAATATTAGACTTAAGTGAAATGATTATACTACTTAAGCTCTGAAAAAAAGCAGTAAAGTAAATTACCAGTTGCAAGGCAGACTCACAGACCTATGCACAAATTTAATCAAAGTAGTTTTGGGTCATTGTGACTTGGACAATGGACTAATGGTCATGAACTGAAGATTACAGTCAACGAACTGATGGAGTGCTTTAGGGAAATGTTTTCTTGCAGAGGAGTTAAGGGGTCACAATTGTCCTATTGGGAAGAATCAGCATCAGCTTCGTTATCACTGACATGATGTGAAATTCATTGCCTTGCAGCAACAGTGGCATAATATTACTATAAATTACAAAAGACATAGTGCAAATAAAAGGAATAATATGGTTCATGAACCATTCAGAAGCCTGATGGCAGAAGGGTAGAAGCTACTGTATACCTGAATTGTTACTGTTAGTCTTTAGGCTCCTGTACCTCTCCCCTAATGGTAGGAAAGTTAAGTGGGCATGTCCCAGACATCGAGTCTCCCCAAGGATAGATTCCACCTTCTCGAGGCACGGCCTGTTGAAGTTGTCCTTGATGGTGAGGAGGGTTGAGCTTGTGATGGAGCTCCAGTTCTCTGTTGCCTCTTTGGATTCTGTGCATTGGAGACTTCATATCAGGTGGTAGTGCGACCAGTCAGGATCTGCAGAAATTTGCAAGAGTCTTTAGTGACGTACTAAATCTCATTAAACTCCTAATGAAGCAGAGCTGCTGGTGTGCCTTCCTCATGAAGGCATCAATGTGTTGGGCCCAGGACAGACCCTCGGAGATGTTGACACTGGGAACTTGAAGCTGCTAATCCTTTCCAGTGCTGATCCCTCATTGAGGACTGATGCATGTTCTCATGACTTCCCCTTTCTAAAGTCCGCAGTCAATTCCTTGGTCTTAAGTGCGAGGCTGTTGACACAACACCACTCAACCATCTGATATATCTCACCGTTGTATGCTTCCTCATTGCAATCTAAGACAGTGATGTTGTCTGTGAATTTATTAATGGCATTTGTTTAGACAGACAGTCATGTGTGTAGAGAGAGGACAGTCATGTGCGTAGAGAGAAAATGGGCTAAGCACGCATCCTTGAGATGCACCTGTGTTGACTGTCAGCGAGCAGATGTTACCACTGATCCATACTGATTGTAGTCTCCCGAGGAAGAAGTCAAAGATCCAGTTGCAGAGGGAGCTACAGAGGCCCAGGTTTAGAAGCTTGGTGATTAATTCTGAGAGGGTGAAGGTAATGAATGCCAAGGTGTAATCGATAAACAGCAGCCTGACGTGCGTTTTGCAGTAGTGCAGGTGCTCCGAAGCAGGGTGGAGGGGCTGTTAGATTGCACCAGCTGTATACCTGTGGTGGTGAAAGGCGAGGGATGGAAATGGAATCCATAATCGTTCCTAAGTGGAAAGTGGAAACAGATTTGGAAATGTATAATTTTGTAGTTATGGGGGACAAGTAGAAGAATAAGCCTGATTAAGATTGGTGTTTCAAGAGCCTACACAGTGGCCTCTTTGTGTGTTTAAAATGCTATATACCAAACATAGAGTATCTATTGTTAACAGAAATGAAAGGTTACTGTGTTCTTCCATTCTTCCTTTCAGCCTAATGCAGTAACACTCAGTCTGAGTTACAATGACTAGAAACAACTTTGATTAAATTTGTCCATACGTTTGTGAGACTGCCTTATCAAATCTCTTTTCACACGAAAGCCTTATTCTTGGCTTGTCAAAATTCACACTTGACCAATTAAAAATTCTGTAGTGCGGATTCTATTGTTGGAAAATTGTACTTGATAGCATTGTTTATTGGAATCAGTCCTCGTTTCAAAGGGTGTAGTGATTACATCTAACAGGGCATAAGGTTTAAAATAATCAATAGCTTTATTATCCTTTCATTCATCACTTCCCCCTTCACATTTATTTCCACTCGTAATCTCTTTAACTTTGAAAAACAATTCACTGGGTGCCAGTGACTGTGGGTTAAATTACTCTGGTTCGAGCATGTTTAAACCTGCCCTCCTTTTGTCTTGACAGCTAAGAGTAATATTACAATGAAGTAATAAGGCAATGAATTATAAATAGGAGGTTTCTTCAAAGTAATTTATGAAGCATTATTGCCTTTGAACAATTCTTTTGTTCATCTGGCCTCAGTGATTTAACATCATGCTTAATTTTTCAATGTGTGAAGTCCATGAGTTTTATCGCTGTTTGAACCTCAGAATATGATCAGATTTTATGGAACCTTTGGAGTTAAATTATGAGCTTAAACTTCTTAATTCAAGCCACTGTCTTCCCTCGCAAGACTCCCTGGTTCCATACATCATTCCTCGGCTAGAGGGCAGGCAGACTATATATTTCCTGCTGTCAAGAATCTGCAGCGTGGCTTTGGAACTGTTCCAAAGGCAGCCAAACCACAGAGGTTTTAAAACTCAAGTCCAGTCCAACCCTCAGAGGGTCTGGCAATGTAAAATATAAATATTGTAAAATACCAGTGAAGGGACTAATGCAAAGTTAGCCATAAAAGGGAAAAGCAGTTCACATAAAATGTCATTCAAATGTTGAATAATATCAGGAGCCATGGTAACTCTATATAATATACTGGGAAAAAACAAATATTGAGAGGGAGAGACTATTTACTTGAAATAGATCCACTAATTATTGTGGTATCACAATAGGTAAGGTCATTTGGTACAATTTGTTGTTCAGTAAGGTTTGATGTTTGTCTTGCTGGACCCATTTTGGTTTTTCTTCTGGGTAAGTACAGAACCCTGGAGAGAATGGGCAACATGCTAGTCATTAGAAGGTAATTTGCCTTAACTGTCCCCAGCAGCACTTGAAGCAGGGTGCATAACACCCTGCAGCGGATGTTAACCGGTCCTTGTACAGCCGTGGTCATTTTAGTTGTGAGTTGGCTATTTGGAAACTCAGTAGTGCCTAGGGTGAAGTCATAGGATGCCACTGAATGGTCTTTTCATGAATGGAGACTCTTCCTTCACACACAGTACTACTGCAGAGACAGAGCATGTTCAAAGATTCATCGTGGAATTGAGAACCAGGGATGGAGGGTAGGTGGTTGGGTAGGGGCAGAGGGAGACCAATGTGAGGAGTGATTAGAATGAGGACTCAATTGGCAATGGGGAGTAGTGCTCAGGGCTGGGAATAAAGGACGCGGGAATTAGGTTGGATGAAGGTCGCAAGCTTGGATGGTATTGTTGGAGCAAAAGGAGGGTCTGACTGGTAAATAACTTAAAGGGATCGACCTTAGTTGTGTCCCTAACACTGGGCTGGAAACTGCCGAGGTGGGTCACCATTAAGTCACGCAGAATCTGCAGGTCCTGTCAATATCTATGTTTATAGCAGTGGCCTGTAGAAAGTGTATAAGTACCCTGAAACCATATCCAAGAGTCCCAGGATACCATTGTTTTTCTTTAGAATCTTTCGTGATTTCAGTAGAAGTTCATGGAGGACTTTGGAATAAATATTGTGAATTTCCTAATCCATGCTGTAAATCTTTAGTTTATGATCCTGTTTATGTCTTATAGATATTGGATCATATTGAGCACAAAACATGACATAATCTAATTTCTCAGCAGCTTTCTTGGAAATTAATAACTCATTGCCTAACTCAGGGAATTGTTTTAATTTATCTTCATTATTAACTGATCCTGTCAATATTACAATCATTGCTCTGATGCAGATTAAGGGAAATGTTTTCAGGAAAAGCAGTTACACATTTATCCTGGCAACACACACAAAATGCTGGAGGACTGAGCAGACCAGGCAGCTTCTATGGAAAAGAGTACAGTCGACATTTCGGGCCGAAACCCTTCAGCAGGACTGGAGCAAAATGAGATGAGGAGTAGATTTAAAAGGTGGGGGGTGGAGAGGGAGAAACACAAGGTGGTAGGTGAAACTGGGAGGGGGAGGGATGAAGTAAAGAGCTGGGAAGTTGATTGGTGAAAGAGATACAGGGCTGGAGAAGGGGGAGTCTAATAAAAGAGGAGAGAAGATAATGGGAAAAAGAAAAGGGGGGAGGAGAACCCAAGAGAGGCAAGGGCAGGCAAGGAGATAAGGTGAGAGAGGGAAAAGTGGATGGGGTATGGTGAGGGCTGTGGACATTACCAGAAGTTCGAGAAATTGATGTTCATGCCATCAGGATGGACGTTACCCAAACAGAATATAAGGTATTGTTCCTCCAACACTTATCCTGGCTTTTATTCAGTTAAGGCTAAAAATTGAATTACTTACCAAAACTAGGAATAAATCTTGAATGACTGAAGCATCAACCAAAGCAAATGGTTTAGGAACAACTTCTGCTACATTTTGCTTTGAAGAAAACCACTATGTTAACCTGAATAATAATGCTGAGATCATCCCATTTATGAATATTTCTATGGAATTAATTGTTTCTCATGATCAGTTTTAACATTTCTTCAGTAACCTCCTTGCATAGTTTGTGTGTAACCCACAGCTCTCCATAATGCTCAGGAAGTTTAAATCATCGGACTTGATAATCTGTTGGTGTTTCTGAATGTGGACAAGTCAGATGGTTTATGATGGATGAATGAGCTTTATGCTAGTGGACTTTATTGACTTAATTCAGAGACTTATTTTTAGGAAACACCATTGACTGAGACTCAGAATCATCAACAAGAAGCTGTAATTATACTACTTTTTTAACACAGGAAACAAGAGCATTATTGGAGTTAGATGCAAATTGGCATTCTGCCAAGAAGGAGACACAGAGGGTAACTAAAAGTGTGGTCAGTGAAATAAGTTTTAAGGAGAGCTGTCAAGATTCAGATTTACCTGGGAAAGAGCAAGGATAGAAAGGCACTTCCGCATTGTGTTCCAATTTGGATTCAGTACAATGCAATGCCATCAATAGAATTGATTTGAAGCCTTGTTGTGTGGATGTGATTCTGGCTGTATTGCTTCTCTGTCCGCATGTAGACTTAACAACCTTTGAAGGGTGTTAAGGTTATAAAAGGAGTATTGCAAATCAAGTTAGATTTAACATCACTGGGAACATGGATCTAATCAACTAAACAAAAAATGTGAAGATCCGCAGATGCTGGAAGTCCAAGCAACACACTCAAAATGCTGGAGGAATTCAACAGGCCAGGCAACGTCTGTGGAAAAGAGTAAACAGCTGACATTTCAGGGCAAGCCCCTTCATCAGGACTGGGAAAAAAAGATGATAAGTCAGTGTAAGAAGGTGGGGGGAGGGGAGGAAAAAATACAAGGTAGTAGATGATAGGTGAAACTGGGACAGGGGGAGGGGTGAAGAAAGCTGAGAAGTTGATTGGTGAAAGTGATAAAGGGTTGGAAAAGGGGGAATCTAATGGGAGAGGACAGCAGGCCATAGAAGAAAGGGAAGGGGGAGGAGCACCAGAGGGAGGTGATGGGCAGGTAAGGAAATAAAGTGAGAGAGGGAAATAGGAATGGGGAATGGTGAATGAGAGGGATCGTCCAATTACCAGAAGTTTGAGAAATCCATGTTTATGCCATCAGGTTGGAGGCTACCCAGATGGAATAACACGTGTTGCTCCTCCAACCTGAGTGTGGCCTCATCTTGGCAGTAGAGGAGGCTCTGGACTGACATGTTAGAATGGGAATGGACAGTAGAATCGAAATGCGTGGCCACTGGGAGATGTTGCTTTTTCTGGTGGAAGCTACAGAGAATTATGTGCTGGATGCAGAAGCTGGTGGGGTGGTAGGTGAGGACAAGAGGAACCCTATCTCTGGTGGGGTGGATTCCATCCCCTTCTTTCAATTCCTCATTGAGACACATCTGCTCTCAGGATGAGGCTTTTCATTCCAGAACTAAGGAGGTGTCCTTCTTCAAAGAAAGGAGCTTCCCTTCCTTCACCATCAATGCCATCGGCAACTGCATCTCTTCCATTTCATTCACATCTGCCCTCACCCCATCCTCCTGCCACCCCACCAGGGATAGGGTTTGTCTTGTCCTCACTCATCACCTCACCAGCCTCCATCCAGCACATAATTTCCTATAACTTCGGCCATCTATAAAGGGATCCCACCACCAAGCACATCTTTCCCTCCCCCCAACTTTCTGCTGTCTGCAGGGATCACTCTCTACGTGACTCCCTTGTCCATTCATCCCTCCCCGCTGATCTCCCTCCCGGCGCATTCTTGCAAGCGGAACAAGTACTACACCTGCCCTTACACCTCCTACCTCACTACCATTCAGGGCCCCAAACAGTCCTTCCAGGTGAGGCGATACTTCGCCTGTGAGTCTGTTGGGGTCATCTACTGTTTCCGGTGTGGCCTCCTGTATATCGGTGAGATCTGATGTAGATTGGGAGACTACTCCACTGAGCACCTACACTCCGTCCGCCAGAAAAAGTAGGATCTCCCAAAGGCCATCCATTTTAATTCTACTTCCCATTCCCATTCTGACATGTCGGTCCATGGCCTCCTCTACCGTCATGATGAAGCCACACTCAGGTTGGAGGAGCAACACCTTATATTCCACCTGGTTAGCTTCCAACTTGATGGCATGAATATCAATTTCTCGAAATTTTGGTAATGGCCCATCCCTCTCCTTCACCATTCCCCGTTCCCATTTCCCTCTCTCACCTTATCTCCTTATGTGCTCACCACCCCCTTCCATGGGCTTCTGTCCTCTCCTATCAGATTCCCCCTTCTCCAGCCCTTTATCTCTTTCACCAATTGACTTCCGAGCTCTTTACTTCACCCCTCCCCCTCTCCCAGTTTCACCGATCACCTACTAGCTTGTATTTCTTCCTCCCTTCCCCCCCCCCACTTACTCTTACTTCTCATCTTTTTCTCCAGTCCTGATGAAAGGTCTCAGCCAGAAGCGTCAACTGATGCTGCCTGGCCTGCTGAGTTCCTCCAGCATTTTGTGTGTATAACTAAATTAAAATATGGCCTCAGCCTTTAATGTAGAATAGTGTTACCCGAAATTCAGTAGAGATGAGAGGAAGTGCTTCTAACGTGAAGGCTGGTAACATCAGAGAGGATGTTAAAATGAGCTTTATTTGCTTGGTGTGTACTGACTGAGGTGGAGTGTGTAAGTGGAGTTAAATTCTGGTTGCATTTCTGACATTGCACCATGACCCACCATTTTAACCAGGCGCAAAGGAAAAATGAGCCACGTGTCTTGTGAAGGTGGCACTTGTACGAACGGACTGCCCTTGAGTTGTATCATTGTCTTGCTGCAGTTTTGAAAGGTATACTCAGCTGATAATTTAGAAGTCGATTGATTTTGAACCCATTCTTTTCTGTGTTTTCTTCTGCAGATGGTGGTTTTGATGGATCCAGATGACATCTTGCGAGCTAATCGGTCCCGTGAAAGAACGTTTATGTTTGACATGGTATTTGATAATAATTCCAGTCAGGTATTCTGCTTACTATTTTGAAATGTCTTAACTGCTACATCACCAAAACTTTGCAGTTCTTAGCAGTGGCTGAGAAGAAGTGATGAGTTTCCCTTTTGTTATTTTAATGTAATGTTGTTAGGCAAAAGATAACTGTAAACATAGTTATTGTTCTTGGTTTCTCAAATGATGTTAAAAAGACATGCAAATTGGTTTTAATGAAACTACAGTGTTTCCTTCAAAAATTAATTTGAGATCACAGATATCAGCACTTGTCATTGTGAAATGTTTGCACTCTTTGTCAGATAGATTTTATTGGAACAACGCCTCCTTGTTCCAAAGTCATGTAATAGAACCATGTTTGTAATCACACACCATGAATCGTGACGGTCTCTTTGAGATGGGCTTTCAATTAGTGCTGATATTCTCAGCCCAGTGCCCCTTGGATTGAGTCTTCAAGTTATTGCTCTTAGAACCCAGAGATCCATCAGAGCCAAGACTTTCAATTTTTGCAAACTGCACTGGAATCTAACTCTGTCCCCTGGGCTGCCTTGTGTATGGTTACTGAGCAAGAATCGATTTGATTTGATTCAATTTGATTCGTTTCAATTCAATTCAGTTCAATTTTCCAGTACACAGGAATAAAGGAGAACAAAATAATGGTTACTCCGGATCTGATGCAGCACAAAAAAAGGCCACAGAAGATAAAGAACACAATAATGAAAAAAACACAATAGATATAAATACATAAGATTGCTTATATCCATAGATTGATGTACAGTACGTCGATAAAGTGACATTAGAGACAGGAATGGCAATACATAATGAGACTGACAGGAAATAAAAAAGTAGAGCCTGCTGGGGTGTGGACGGGTGGGTTAGTAGGTGGAAGTGTTGGTCAGCCTTACTGCTTGAGGAATGTAATTGTTTTTGAGTCTGGAGGTCCTGGTGTGGGTGCTACAGAGCCTCCTCCCCGATGGGAGTGGGACAAATAGTCCAAATGAAGTGTGGACGGGGTCCTTCATGATGTTACTGGCCCTTTTCTGGCACCTTTCTGTTTATATGTCCTTGATGATGGTAGAGTTACGTGTTAAAATTACACGTCTTGTTTCTGGATCCCCTTAATGCCTTCACTAAGTCTATGCTGAATTGAGGGATTGCCTGTCTCTTATCAAGAAAACAAGATCAAAACCATAATCTGATAAGCATTGCTGCAACCAAAATAGTTTTGTTTTTAAATTGGTGTTTACACTGGAGACTGGATCAATCTGTCTCTCTCGTCACCTACAATTGTCAGAGTGATAATATTAATTTAATCATCTGCTCTAAAGATAGTTTCTAGTTGTCAGTGCTATTTTAACAGTTTCTTAATTAATCTCTATTTACCAATAATTGCGCAATTTCACTATTGTGAATAATAAAGAAAACATCTGCAAAGTTTGAAGTTCTTTAGTAGGAAAGATGTTAATATGGTTTAAAAGTTTAATGTTGCATCTGAGTTCATATTGCAGTTTCAATAACGCATTAAAATGATGCCTTTAATAAAGTTAATCATCCAAAGGTGCTTCACAACATTTGACACTGAATAAAATAATGAAAGAAGAAGGTTTCAAGGACACCCATTAATGGAGGAGAATTGGAAATGTGGAGAGGTTTAGAATTGTGGAGTTTAATATCACTGCAATGGAGGGTGCAGCTGCTAGCATTGACCTAAGGGACAGCTGATACCGAGTGCCAAGTGGAATTATTTTCTGTTTTCTGCGCTGAAATCTCTTGGGTGAATATGAATACATCCATCACTTCCAGCTCTTCTTTCCAAGTCCCTGCTGTATTTAACTCTGCTTTATGTTTCCACATTTTTCCGTATGCTCATGACATAATCTTTGCTAAAGAGCGAATGTGAACTTGTGCTCCTGGATGTGTAAGTGAACCATTCACGCGAAGTGAGTCATCTGTCAGTGAATGAAAGTAGGAGACTCTACAAAGTCAGAACATTCTTCACACCTTGGCCAGTATCGAAGAGCAGATGGGTAAAGTTGGAAGTTCATCGGCTAAGGAAGCTCATCTGTGGACCTGAGTGAATACACCATGGCTGTCACAGACTTTATTAAAACAGTTGTAGACAAGGGTGTCCCCACAAAATCATTCAGAGTCTTTCCCAACCAGAAGTCCTGGATGAACCATGAGATCTACAGGCTACTGAGGCCCTGTTAAGAAGCATTCAAATCAGGTGACCATGAAAGTTACAAGAGGTCCAGGTATGATCTCCGGAAAGCCTTCTCATGGGTGAAGTGGCAATTCTGGACTAAAATTCAATCAACAAAGGAAGCTCAACACTTGTAGCAGGGCTTGAACACTATCACTTTTTATAAAGTAAATCAGTGACAAAGGCGACAACAGGGCTTCTCTTCCAGATGAGCTGAATGCCTTCTATGCTCACTTTCACAGCCAAAACATGGAGGAACCATCCCGGACTGCCATAGCCCAATAATCCTGTGATTTCAGTCTCTGAGGACTTCAGGGTGGTGAACCCACGAAAAGCATCTGGCCCAGACGGGTTACCTGGCCAAGTACTAAAGACCTGTGCTGATCAACTGGCTGGAGTGCTCACTGAGATCTTTCACCTCTCGCTTCAGCAGTCTGAGGTACCCACCTGCTTCAAGCCAGCTTCAATTACACCAGTAACTAAGAAGAATGTATTAACCTGCCTCAATGACTATCGTCCTGTAGCACTTACGTACACAGTGATGTAGAGTTTTGAGAGGTTGATGATGAAACATATCAACTCCAGCCTGAAACTGAGATCTGTTCCAATTTGCTTACAGAAGCAACAGGTCCACAGCAGATACCATCTCATTGTCTCTTCACTCAACCCTGGAACATTTGGACAGCAAAGGTGCATACTGTCAGGATAATCTTTATCGACCACAGCTTGGCATTCAATACCACCATCCCCTCAAAACTAACCAATAAGCTTCAAGGCCTTGGTCTTAATACCTCCTCGATTTCCTCACTTGCAGACCCCAGTCAGTTCAGATTGGCAACAACATCTCCTCCACAATCGCCATCAGCACAGGTGCACCACAAGGCTCTGTGTTTAAACCCCTGCTCCACTCACTTTACACTTATGGCTGTGTGGCTAAGCACAGCTCTAATGCCACATTCAAGTTCTCTGATGACACCACTGTCGTAAGCCATATCAAAGGTGGTGCCAAATCAGCACATTGGAAGGAGATTGAAAATATGGCTGAGTGGTGTCATAACAACAGCTTCTTACTCAATATCAGTAAAACCAAGGAGCTGATTGTTGACCAGGAGGAAACCAGAGGTCCATGAGCCAATCCTCATCGGAGGATGGGAGGTGGAGAGTGTCAGCAGCTTTAAATTCCCCAGTGCTATTATTTCAGCTGACCTGCCTCGGGCCCAGCATGTAAATGCAATTACAAAGAAAGCACACCAGTGCCTCTACTTCCTTCAGAGTGACATCTAAAACTTTAAGACCTCTTCAGATGTACAGTGTAGAGTGTTTTACCTGGTTACGTCACAGTCTGGTATGGAAACACCAAAGCTCTTGAATGGAAAATCCTACAAAAAGTAATGGGTACACCCAGCCCATCACGGGTAAAGCCCTCCCCACCAGTGAGCATACCTACATGAAACGTTGCAGGAAAGTAGCAATCGTCATCAGGTACCCTACCACCCAGGCCGTGCTCTCTTCTCACTGCTGCCATCACGAAGAAGGTACAGGAGCCTCAGGACTCACACCACCAGCTTCAGAAACAGTTATTACCCCTCAGCCATCAGGCTCTTGAACCAAAGTGGATAACTTCACTGAACTTCACCTACTCCATCATTGAACTCTTCCCACGACCTATGGACTCACTTTCAAGGACTCTTCATCTCATGTTTTCGATATTTATTGCTTATTTATTTATTGTTATTATTTCTTTCTGTCTGTATTTGTACAGTTTGCTGTCTTTTGAAACTGATTGAACACCCAAGTTGGTGCGATCTTTCATTGATTCTATTATGGATTTATTGAGTATGCCTGCAAGAAAATGAATCCCAGGGTTGAATATGGTGACATATATGTACTTTGATAATAAATTTACTTTCAACTTAAGGGCATAAGAACTGATCTCTATTACTGCAGATATGACAACTATTTTGCCTATCGCTTTTAGGAAGACGTTTACTTGGCCACTACAAAGGACCTGATTAAAGGAGTCATCTGTGGATACAATGCTACAGTGTTCGCCTATGGACCTACAGGTGGTGTGACATCTAATTTTAACGCACAGTTTATTTATTTGAAGTTCAGTTCCATTGTGTTATGTTTTCACATACCGAAGTATTTTTATTTGAAGGAAGAATCATATATAGAATTCTAGAATTATACAATGAGTGCCTTTGAAACCCAACCTAAGGGCAGCATCTCTGAGGATGAATCTAATGAAATGTTAGCCTGAATGATATATTCAAGCCCTAGAGTGGGTTTTAAATCCATGACTGGAATAACCAACTGATCAGAATGACACTGGGAAGCTGTGAGAGGGAATATTAAATCATAAGAGCTAGATCATTAGAATGTAAAGAAAACTAAATGGCTTTAGCTGGTGTGGGTTTGTCTACCCCAGTGCATGACTACGTGGGTCAGGCTAGTTGGACCACTGAATTTCCAGTCCCACACATTTGAATGTTTGGGAAAGTAAGACTGATTAGATAGATAGATACTTTATTGATCCCAAAGGAAATTACAGTGTCGCAGTAGCATTACAAGTGCACAGATATACACGTATTAGAAAAGAAGTAAGAAAGAATACAAAGTAAGTTACTTCAAACAGTCTAACAGGAGGGGGTCATCACTTACCCGGCTCTAGATTCACTCATTATAGAGCCTGATAGCTGAGGGTAAGAATGAGCTCATATAACGTTCTTTGGAGCAGTGCAGTTACCTTAGTTTAGTACTAAAAGTGCTCCTCTGTTCAGTCAAGGTGGAAAGCAGAGAGTGAGAAACATTGTCCAGAAGAAGATATAAATTAAAAAAAAGAAATCTTGGCATCTATGGAGGGGGATGATGAGAATGTAGTTTCCTGAAAATATAATTGATGTCATCCTTTCATTTGCCAAAACACATGAAAACAAATGAGCAGCACACAGAAAATACTGGAGGAACTCAACAGGTCAGGCAGCATCTACAGAGGGGAATAAACAGTCCATGTTTTGGGCCCTTCATCAAGTCTGACAAGGAAGGGGGAAGAAACCAGGGTAGGAATGTGAAGGAGGGGAAGGAGTACAAGCTGCCTAACCTGCTGAGTTCCTCCAGCATTTGTGTGTATTGCTCTGGATTTCCAGCATCTACAGAATCTCTTGTGTTTATAAAAACAAGATATCTCTAGTCTTTGGAAAAATGCACTCCAGTCCATTGTTGGAATCCTGAAATTCATTTATCCCTTTAAAGGCTTATCTATAGTTATCTTATAAGAAATCTGTCTTCCCTTTGACCCTGGTATCGACCAGCCATATTTGACCCCGGCACTGACCATCCATATATGACCCTGGCATTAACCAGCCATATTCGATGCTTATATTGTGGACAAGGTTGTTGCCTAAAAATCTGGAAAGCTTATTCTCACAGGCGGGTGAATTGGCGGCAAATAATGGAAATTTATTCAAACTTTATTTCACACAGGAGCTGGTAAAACCCACACCATGCTTGGGATGGACTGCAAACCCGGAATCTATATCCAAACACTGAATGATCTATTCCAGGCAATCGAAGCCAACAGTGAAAACATGCTCTATAGTGTCTCAATGTCTTACTTGGAGGTAAATCGAAGGCAAATTAATCAGAATTTTTGATGGATAGGAGTGCTTTAGTGACACTGTTATTAAATACAAATTTATTTCTCAGATAGAGCAGGTAGGTCCCATCAACTGTCCAGCTCTTGACTCCATCCCTCCCCCTCCTGTCTTCTCCTATCATTTCGGATCTCCCCCTGCCCCTCCCACTTTCAAATCTCTTACTAGCTCTTCTTTCAGTTAGTCCTAACGAAGGGTCTTGGCTTGAAACGTCGACTGTACCTCTTCCTGGCCTGCTGTGTTCACCAGCAACTTCTGTGTGTGTTGCTTGAAATTCCAGCATCTGCAGATTTCCTCATGTTTGAGGTCCCATGTTTGACTTCTGTGTTAGCCTGCTGCTGCATTTGTCCTGAGCACCTCCTAGTTGAGGAGTACTTGGACTCCCGCTCCTGTACAAGCTGGATAACTGCAGGATCAGGACTGACTGCCATGCCCCCAGTCAGAATGCAATATTTGTGCTAAGAGACAAAGAAAAGCTCCTTGAAACTTGGGTTGAAATTTGAGTTGAATGTTCAGTGTGACTGAAGAGTTCAATACATTTGAAAATACTGGCCATTAGCAGTTGTAATTGAACAGTAGCTGGTACTTCCTGGGAGTTAGAAAGGGAGATGCTCACAAAAGTGAAGATCATTTGTACTCCCAGTATTTGTCACTAAATGTTTGTGTAAGAATTTGTTCATGGTTGCTTGCACTTACAAGCATTGGTACTTGATACTCTGATTTCAGAAACTGCTTTCATTGACATAAGTTTCTATCACATATGCATGTTTTTTTAAAGTATGCAAAGACTTAATGTCTTTTCAGATATGATTATCAACAATTGATATTGCAAGAGTCTTGCTGGCCCGAAACGTCGACTATATTCTTTTCCATAGATGCTGCCTGGCCTGCTGAGTTCCTCCAGCATTTTGTGTGCGTTGCTTGGATTTCTAGCAAGTGCAGGTTTTCTCTTGTTTGTGATTGGACAACTGGTATCCTGTTGTTTATTTCTGCTAATTTCAATCCCTCCCCAGAAATAAAGAACAAATATGTATTCTATGGCAATTTAACACCTCCTCAAATTGAAGTATTTTATAACAAATAAATTAACTTGGAATGCAATTATTATTGTCTAGGTATGTGCAACAGCCCACTGACACATTATAGTCCATAAATATTGAATACACACTCAGTGGCCACTTTATTAGGTACAGGAGTGGAACCAAGAGTGGTCTTCTGCTGCTGTAGCCCGTCCACTTTAGGTTTGACGTTAGAGATGCCCTTCTGCGCACCACTGTTGTAACGTATGGTTATTTGAGTTACTGTTACCTTCCTGTCAGCTTGAACAAGTCCGAGCATTCTCCTTGGCCTCTCTCATTAACAAGGTGTTTCACCCACGGAACTGCCGCTCACTGAATGCTTTTGTTTTTCACACCATTCTTTATAAACTCTAGAGACTGTTGTGTGTGAAAATCCCCGGAGATCAGCACTTTCTGAGATAGTCAAAAATCCCATCTGGCACCAACAATCATTTCACGGCTAAAGTCACTTTAATCCCATTTTTTCTCCATTCTGATAATGGGTCTGAACAGCAACTGAACCTCTTGACCTTGTCTGCATGCTTTTATGTATTGAGTTACTGCCGTATGATTGGCTATTAGATATTTGCTTTAATGAGCAGGTGTACTTAATAAAATGCCCACAAAGTATATAATTGAGCAGATACATTTGATGTTATTTGAAGGACAAATGTTGAACAGCATTCCGCAGAATTCTCTACCTTTCTGTTCATGATGATAAAGGATTTTTTAATATATACTTCTTGCACAGAATAGGCTCAAGATAAACTCTTGAGGAACAAGGCCCCAACAAGTCATCACCTTTATCCTTGCACTGAAATGTGAGTTTATTGCTCAGTATGTTTTAAATGTATAACAGATTGCAAAATACAGGTTGGTACCATTGCTTTATGGAATAGTTCAGTTTTGGTGACATGCAAGTGAGCTTGAGCTGCAATGTTATAAATCTAAAGCAACTTTGAGCAGAGTCTGCAACCCAATCAACAACTGAGCCCGAAGAATTTGCTAGTCATATGTTCCGCTCATCAAAAATGTTAGTAAAATTGCCAAGGGAAACAAAATATGGCCAGGAAACAGAAGTTAACACATTCTGAACTTGTAGGTTCTCGTCATGGATTGGATTTAGTGAGCAGCTTATTTTGGTTCTATGTTTCCAGTTCATTTTATTCTTTGAGCTATCTGAATTCATTACAAACATCTTGATTTCAAAATTAGCAGGTATATTTTAAGTAGGTTTTCAAAATTATGTTTAGATTTGATTAAACCACGAGTTCTAATCAAGTATGCGAAGAGCAAGAGGATAAGACATGACAGAATAGGACCAATCAAGTGTGACAGTGGAAAAGTGTGTCTGGAACCAGAGGAGATGGCAGAGGTACTTAATGAATACTTTGCTTCAGTATTCGCTACGGAAAAGGATCTTGGCGATTGTAGGGATGACTTGCAGCGGACTGAAAAGCTTGAGCATGTAGATATTAAAGAAGAGGATGTGCTGGAGCTTTTGGAAAGCATCAAGTTGGATAAATCACCGGGACTGGAAGGGATGTACCCCAGGCTACGGTGGGAAGCGAGGGAGGAGATTGCTGAGCCTCTGGCGATGATCCTTGCATCATCAATGAGGACAGGAGAGGTTCTGGAGGATTGGAGGGTTGCGGACGTTATTCTTTTATTCAAGAAAGGGAGTAGGGATAGCTCAAAAAATTATAGGCCAGTGAGCCTTATTTCCGTGGTTGGTAGGTTGATGGAGAAGATCCTGAGAGGTAGGATTTATGAAATTTGGAGAGGCATAATATGATTAGGAATAGTCAGCATGGCTTTGTCAAAGGCAGGTTGTGCCTTACGAGCCTGATTGAATTGATTGAGGATGTGATCAAACACATTGATGAAGGTAGAGTCGTTGATGTAGTATATATGGATTTTAGCAAGGCATTTGATAAGGTACTCCTTGCAAGGCTTATTGAGAAAGTAAGGAGGCATGTGATCCAAGGGGACATTGCTTTGTGGATCCAGAACTGGCTTGCTCACAGAAGGCAAAGAGTGGTTGTAGACGGGTCATATTCTGCATGGAGGCTGGTGACCAGTGGTTTGCCTCAGGGATCTGTTCTAGGACCCCTACTCTTTGTGATTTTTATAAATGACCTGGATGAGGAAGTGGAGGGATGGGTTAGTATATCTGCTGATGACACAAAGGTTGGGGGTGTTGTGGATAATGTGGAGGGCAGTCAGAGTTTATAGCGGGACATTGATAGGATGCAAATCTGTGCTGAGAAGTGGCAGATGGAGTTCAACCCAGATATGTGTGAGGTGGTTCATTTTGGTAGGTCAAATATGATGGCAGAATATAGCATTAATAGAAAGACTCTTGGCAGTGTGGAGGATCAGAGGGATCTTGAGGTTCAAGTCCATAAGACACTCAAAGCTGCTATGCAGGTTGACTATGTGGTTAAGAAGGCATACGGTGCATTGGCCTTCATCAATCGTGGGACTGACTTTAAGAGCCGAGAGGTAATGTTGCAGCTATATAGGATACTGGTCAGACCCAACTTGGAGTACTGTACTCAACTCTGATCGTCTCACTACAGGAAGGACTTGGTAACCATAGAAAGGGTGCAGAGGAGATTTACAAGGACGTTGCCTGGATTGGGGAGCATGCATTATGAGAATAGGTTGAGTGAACTCGGCCTTTTCTCCTTGGAGCGACGGAGGATGAGAGGTGGCCTGATAGAGGTGTATAAGATAATGAGAGGCATTGATCGTGTGGATAGTCAGAGGCTTTTTCCCAGGGCTGAAATGGTTAGCACGAGAAGGCACAGTTTTAAGGTGCTTGGAAGTAGGTACAGAGGAGATGTCAGGGGTAAGTTTTTTTACGCAGAGAGTGGTGAGTGTGTGGAATGGTCTGCCGGCGGCGGTGGTGGAGGCGGAAACAATAGGGTCTTTTAAGAGACTCCTGGATGGATACATGGAGCTTAGAAAAATAGAGGGCTATGGGTAAGCCTAAGTAGTCCTAAGGTAAAGGCATGTTCGGCACAGCTTTGTGGGCCGAAGGGCCTGTGTTGTGCTGTAGATTTTCTATGTTTCTTTTCTATGAGTTTTGGAGAGTTATTTTGCTCAAGTTGGAGGAGAGGCAAGGGGCTTATCTCTTTCTAATGCTGATGTGCATTACTGGATACCTGTCAGGATGTGGCTCACCGAACTTCCCTTAGCTTGCGTATACCAATGTTAACATTTCCTCTATCATCTAATACTGCACCCATTATGGAGCAATCCTAATACACGCCAGGTTTTACAGTTCAGTCCAAAGGGACCCGAGTAGCTTTGGAATTAAGTTTAAAGTTTAATCCTTTCCCTTACTTTGGAATGCTGCCTACTGTGTTGAAGTCAAAGCTGGGCAATACTAGGTGATTAAGAATGTTTAATTAGTAACAGTGTTGATGAATTACACAGTTTTTCAGTTTCCTTTTTCATTTCAGATTTATAATGAAATGATCCGTGACCTGTTGAACCCTTCCTCAGGGTATCTAGATTTGAGGGAAGACTCCAGGGGTGAGATCCAGATCGCTGGAATCACAGAATTCTCAACCAGCAACGCAATGGAGGTATGGCCCAAAAGATTAGTTGCCGCAGGCACAAAGATGAACAGGGCAGGCAAAGTGCCAGCCTCAGTAGACTTTCACCAATTTCGACAGACCTTTATGTTAGAGAGGTGAGAATGGAAAGGAACCATATGCAGCTAAACTTGGAATTGGCTTTCCTGTAAATCATTTTATTGATTCAAAGTTCGGCAGCGCCTATGTGATTTCACAGTTGTAAATACCGAACACATCAGTCATTCATCTAATCCATGCCTGTGTTATTGGTTGTCATCGCTGACATTCAAAGCATTGAAGGTATATCCCTAGCACCTACCATTGTTGGCTTTGGTGATACAGCTGATGATTAGAGGCTTGCTTTGACATTTCTGCTGTACTTTATGCTAGAGGTCATATCGATGCAGGAGTTAAAGAGTACAGAGCTTGTATCTGCCAGAACTATACAGAGAGCAGGTAAATAATGCTAATTACAGTGCAACTTTGACATAATGCCAGCCTGCCTTTTTGGAGCTTTTCTTATCACCTTACTGAATATGTATTAAGCAGCAGGAAGTTCCCTGGCCAGTGCTATTTAAGTGGAGAGACCACAATTACTTATGGTGTACTTGTTGGTACAATTGCATCTATCTGCTCTTTTCAGCGGTTGTTTCTATTTGCCTAAGTATACAGGGTGTGTTGTGCCAAGTGATAAAGGACTTTGTCCTAGTTCAAGATTTCTGCGTAAAACGTCCCCTTGGTGTAGGTAGAGGGTAGGAGAGGATACTGCTGGAAGAACTGAATGAAAGGTACTTGGCAGAAGACATGCCTGCCCAGCATGTTCAAGGAGCTACTCTCTGACTGAAACCTCGGCGAGGAAACGTGTTGGAGTACCTGCGCATCAGTAAGGACATCCTTGTTGAAAGGTGCCACCAGCTGAAAAATCAGTGGAGCAGGCATTACATTGTCAGTGGTTGTTAAGATTACTGTAGCAAATAGTACATGTAAGGTTTATATTTCAGCTGGAGATATTTGCCATCTATCATCATTTGCCCTTGACTGAATGGAAATCTCTTCTCTCACACTTTGTTCTAAGGCATTTTATTCTGTCAAGGACTGTAGGCTTTTCCATGGTGCAATCACTAGCCCACTTCTCCACAACAGGTTATTTAGGTGCCATGTGTCAATTTTGCGATGCGCTGCTGTGGTATGAACAAACACACTGAAACAAATGGTGTAATCCCCACTACCCTGGCTTTCATGGTGCCTTCATTTCACAGTGGAGTGCCAGTGCTATTTTAACCACCATGATAAATCAAAGGCTGGCTACCAGGCAGCAACATTACCCAATGAAAGGATGGATAATGACTGTGAACTCTGTGCTGGATATACACCCAAGGGCCACTTTATTAGGTAAATTCTGTACAAATATACTGAGTGTACGCTCATAGTCTTCTGCTGCTGTAGCCCATCCATTTCAAGGTTCAACATGTAGTATGTTCAGAGATATTCTTCTGTATATCATTGTTGTAATGCACAGTTATTTGAGTTACCATTGCCTTTCTGTCGACACCAACCAACCTGGCCTTTCTCCTCTAACCTCTCTCATTAGCAAGGTGTTTTCTCCTACAAAACTGCCATTCACTGGATGTTTTTTGTTCTTGTGCCATTCTCTGTAGCCCCCAGCTGTCCATGAGGGCTGTTGTGCATGAAATTCCCAGATTAGCAGTTTTTGAGATACTCAAACCACCCTGTCTGGCGTCAACTGTCATTCCATGGTCAAAGTAACTTTAATCACATTTCTTCCCCATTCTCATATTTGGTCTGAACAACAATTAAACCTCTTAACCATGTCTACATGCTTTTGTGCATTGAATTGCTGCCACATGATCGGCTGATTAGATATTTGCATTAGAGAAGAAAGTGATTTACCAATATTTTGCAATGCCAACTTTAATGAGAATTTAAAGTTCCTTCAATGAATCAGAATAAGATTTATTATCAGTGACCTATGACATGAAATTTGTTGTTTTGCTGCAGTAGGCATAAAATTCACTATAAATTACAACAGCTAAATAAATAAATATTGCAAATGGGGAATGGCAAGGTAGTGTTTGTGGGTTCATGGACCATTCAGAAGTCTGGTGGCAAAGAGAGATAAGCTGTTCCTCAATTGCTGAGTATGGGTCTTCAGGCTCGTAGCTCTTCTCTGATAGCAACAAGAAGAAGGCATGTCCCAGATGGTGAGGGTCTTTAGTGATGGATACTGCCTTCCTGAGGGATTGCCTGTTGAAGATGTTCTCGATGGAGAGTGCCCCAGGTGGGTCTGGCTGAGTCTATAATTCTTGCAATCCTGTGCATTGGGGGCTACACACCAGGCTGTGATTCAACTAGTCAGCATGCTCTCCACTGTATAACCTATAAAATTTGGACGTGACATACCAAATGTCCTCACCTCATAACAAGGTAGGGCCACTGGCATGCTTTCTTCATGATGCTGAGTGTGAGGTTGCTGCTGTGATGCTACTCGACCAGTCTATCTGTCTCAGTCCAGTACACCTCCTCACCATCATCTGAGTTTCTGACACCAACCGAGGTATTATTAGTCAAATTTATAGATGGCATTTGAGTTATGCTCTTGTGAGTTTTGACAGTAGAGCAGTGGGCTATGCACTCATCCATGAGATGCACCTGAGTTGACAGTGAGAAGTTATTATCTATCCTCGCTGACTGTGATCTCTCAATAAAGAAGCTGAGAATCCATTTGTAGAGAGAGGTACAGAGGCCCAGGTTTTGAAGTTTAGCTATTAATACTGAGACAAAAAAAATTACCAGAATTTTCAGAAATAAATAAATGGTACAAGAGGCAAATGATATGGTAGTGTTCAGGGGTTCGTGGACTATTCCGGAATCTGCAGTGACCTCAACAGTGTTGAACGCGGAGGTGTAACCGATAAACATTGTCTGATGTACAGTATGTCTTGCAGTTGTCTTGGTGCTCCAAAGCAGAGCGGAGAGCCAGTGAAATTGTGTCTGGAATAGACCTGTTGCAGTGGTGAATTGCAGTAGGCCCAGGCCTTTGCTCAGGTAGGAGTTACTTCTAGCTATGAAGTAACTTCTCGAAGCACATCTTTATGTTACGTGTGAGTGCTATTGGATGATAGCCATTGAGGCAGCTCTCCCTGCTCTTCTTGGGCACTGGAGTGATTGCTGCCCTTCATGGAGTTTTTGTTACCATTCTTTATATTCACATTGTGGAAAGTCTTCATTTCAAAAGTCACCGAATCTACTTTGAATTCAGTGTGACAGTAGCACATCCATGTAATCACCCTGTGATTATTACTTAGTGCTGCATAAACTCCTTGAATTACTGTAAGTTGGTGAATTGGAGCATCGGGCAGTACCTTACTAAACAATAGTCTTTAGGGCATGCTTAGCTGTATCTTCTAGTCAACAAGTGGCTCATTAGTGTGGAGCATATGGAGCCGGACTGAAGTAAAGTGCTGTGGAGTTTGAACAGATTACTTGAATGTTATCATTTTTGATTGAACTATTCAGCAGAGCAAGGGTCAGAACTCTGTTCTCTGCCTATGTTGAGTTAGCTCATTCTTTCCTGTGCTGGCAAGAATGCAATAATGAGAGCCCTGAGCTGGGAGAGGAAACAGGCAACCAGTGTCTTTCAGAGGAGACAATGAACCATTGCTCCAGTCAGAGGGACATAGGAAGTATCCCAATGAAGCAAGAGGCTTTAGATTCATAGAGCTGTGCAACATAGATACAGGCTGCTAGCCCTCACACCAACCTATATTAATCCACCGTGCACTGTTCATTCAGCTGTCCGAACTTTAGCTTCTTATATCATGTTACTAGTCCTGCCTCCACTGCCACCTCTGGCTACTCATTCCAGATGCCACCAACCTTTCAGATCCCCTTTAAGCCTCCTCTCGCTCACTTTATATCAATGCCCTCATAGGAAACATACTGGCTATCTACCCTATCTATGCCTCGTAATTTGACATAACTCTACTGTGCTATTTCTCAGGCTCCTTTGCTCAGGAGTGGATCCATCCTAGGCAACCTCTCCTTTAGCTCAAGCTCTTCAATCCAGGCCACCTTTTCTACACCCCCTCTAACTTTATCATGTCCTTACAATGCATTCAATGGTGTAGTCAGAATCAGAATCAGGCTTTGTTATCGCTGATATGTTTTGTGAAAGTGGTTGTTTTGCTGCAGCAGTATAGTGTTAAGACAAAAAAAATTACCAGAAGTTTCAAAAATAAATAAATGGTACGAGAGGCAAATGATGTGGTCGTGTTCAGGGGTTTGTGCACTATTCCGGAATCTGCGGTGACCTCAACTGCCCAATATACTCCAAAAGTTTTGTACAGCTATAAGATGGCATCCCAACTCCTGTACTCAATATACAGAGGTTGAGAATGCCATATGCCTTCTTCACGACCCCGTCTGTCTGTGATACCACCTTTGTGGAACGATGTACTTGTATCCCTAGGTTTATGTTTCATAAATCACCCTGGACCCTGCCATTTGCAGTGTATGTGAATGTCCTGGTTTAACTAAATTAAACACTTCACACTCGTCTGAGTTAAATTACATTTGACCTGCCTTTGTCCATTTTGCACACGTTAAACTGTCCTGGCCAATATTAGTGTGGCAACTGATCTGGCTGTGTCCCTCACTCTCTTCTATGCAAATTCACTGCTCCATTTGACCGTATTAAGACAAAGATGAACTTTGAAAAGCACTTTATTGATTGTAATATTCTGAAGTTGTGGAAAGAGCTTTATAAATGCAGCCTTGCTTTTGCCTGTAGGATTACTGCACTCAGTCTCTGACCCTGTCAAATGAGAAGAAAATTGGAAGTGCAGAGTTGCTGTTCAAGACCCGCTGGAACAAATGGTGTGAGCTCATATTGAAACACGATGCGAACAAATAAACATATGAAAACTGGATGCAGTGTGTAGTGAGATGGTGAAGAAGGACAGGCAGATGATTGAGCAAACTTGCAGTCAGTGGGATGAGTTAAAGTGTAACAGGGGCTAAAACAGAAATGGATGATGAATACAAGGCTGAAGGTGTTATATTTGAATGCACGCACTGCACTATATGGAATAGGTAGATAATCTTGTAGCGCAGTTAGAGATTGGCAGGTATGATGTTGTGGGCATCTCTGAGTCATGGCTGTAAGAAGATCTTAGTTGGGAATTTAACATTCATGGATATACTTTGTATCAAAAGGTCAGGCAAATTCTTTCAAAAGAGGTGACATGGGATTGGAAGATGTAGAATCCTCATTGGCAGAATTAAGAAACTGCAAAGGTAAAATGACTCTGATGGGAGTTATGTATAGGCCTCTGAACAGTAGCCAGGATATGGACTACAAATTACAATGGGAGATACAAAAGGCATGTAAAAAAGGACAATGTTGTGATAATCATGGGTGATTTCAATATGTAGGTGGATTGGGAAGATCAGGTAGGTGCTGAATCCCAAGACAGGGAACTTGTAGAATGCCTACAAGATGGCTTTGTAGAGCAGCATGTGGTTGACCCCACCAGGGGAACAGCAATTCTGGATTGTGTGTTATGTAATGACTCAGATTAGGGAGCTTAAGGTGAAGGAACCCTTAGGAGCCAATGATCATAATATGATAGAATTCACTCTGCAGTTTGAGGAGAAGAATCTAAAATCAGATGTATAGAATTAAAGTGGAGTAAAGGGAACTGCAGCTGCATCAGAAAGGAGCTGTCCAAAGCTGATAGAAAAGGTCACTAGCAGGGATGATGGCAGATCAGCAAACGCTGCTCTTTCTGGGGGTATTTTGGAAGGCCCAAGAAAGCTGCATCCCAAAGATGAAGTACCCTGAAGGGAGGATGAGGTAACCATTGCTGATAAGGGAAGTCAAAAACAGCATAATGATAAAAGAGAGGGAAAATAATACAGCAAAAATTCATGGAAAATTAGAGGATCAGAAAGCTTTTAAAAACCAACAGAAAGCAACTAAAAAAAAACATAAAAAGGGAAGAGATAAAATATGAGGGCAAGGTAAACAATAATATAGAAGAAAATACAAAAAGTTTTTTTCAGATATATAAAGAGTAAACAAAGGACAAGGGTGGATATCAGACCGCTGGAAAATGACACTGGAGAGGTAGTAATTGCGGACAAAGGATTAGCAGATGAACTTAATAAGTATTTTGTATTATGGAAAACACGAGCAGAATGCTAGAAATGTGGGAGTGTCAGGGTGCAAAAGTAAGCGTCATTGCAATTACTAAGGAGAAGGTGCTTGGGAAGCTGGAAACCCTGAAGTATATAAGTCACCTGGATCAGATGGTCTACACCCCAGGGTTAAAAGTTCAAAAGTTCAAAGTAAAATTTATTATCAGAGTACATACATGCCACCCCATATAACCCTGAGATTCTTTCTCCCGTGGGCAGACTCAGCAAATCTATAGAACAGTAACTGTAACCAGGATCAATAAACAACTAACTGTGCAAATGTAAATATGAATAAATAGCAATAAATAATGAAATTACAAGATAAAGCATCTTTAAAGTGAGATTATTGGTTGTGGAACACCAGAAATAGAATGAGTGTAGTTATCCACTTTTATTCAAGAGCTTGATGGTTGAGGGGTAGTAACTGTTCTTGAACCTGAGGCTCTTCACCTTCTATCTGATGGCAGCAGTGAGAAAAGAACATGGCCTGGGTGGTGAGGATCTTTGATGATGGATGCTGCTTTTCAACAAGAATGTTTAATGTAGGTGTGCTTAATGGTTGGGAGGGCTTTACCCACGATGTACTGGGCTAAATCCACTACCTTTTGTAGGATTTTCTGAAAGAGGTAGCTGAAGAGAGATGATCTTTCAAGAATCAATGGATTGTGGAATGGCTGCTGAGGACTGGAAAATTGCACATGTCACTTTATTCTTTAAAATTGAAGGGAGACAGAAGAAAGGAAATTATAGGCCAGTTAGCCTGACTTCAGTAGTTGAAAAGATGTAGTAGTTTATTATGAAGGATGAGGTCAATGGTACTTGGAGGCACATGATAAAATAGGCCAAATTCAGCACCGTTTTCTAGAGGGGAAAACTGCTGACAAATCTGTTGGAATTCTTTGAAGAAATAACAGGCAGGATATACAAAGGAGAGCCAGTGGATGTTGTTTATTTGGATTTTCAGAAGGCCATTGTCAAGGTGCCACAAATGAGGCTGTTTAACAAGATAAACGCTCCTGGTATTACAGGATAGGTGCTAACATGGATGGAAGATTGGTTGACCGGCAGGAGGCAAAGAGTTGGAATAAAGGGGGCTTTTTCTGGTTGGCTGTTGGTAACGAGTGATGTGCCACAGGGATTTGTGTTGGGACTGGTTCTTTTCAAATCTTGTCAATGATTTGGATGAAGGAATTGATCACTTTGTGGCAAAGTTTGTGGACAATACGAAGATAGGTGGAGGGGTAGGTAGTGTTGAGGAAGCAGGGTGTATGCATAAGGACTTAGACAGATTGGAGGGATGGGCAAAGAAGTGGCAGTTGGAACGTAACGTCAGGAAGTGCATGGTCATGCATTTTGGCAAGAAGAATGAAGGTGTGGACTATTTTCTAACTGGGGAGAATATTCAAAACTCAGAGGTACAACAGGATTTGGGAATTCTTGTGCAGGATTCGCTAAAGGTTAACATGCAGGTTGAGTCAGTGGTAAGGAAAGCAAATGCAATGTTAGCATTCATTTCCAGAGGACTAGAGTACAAAAGCAAGGGTGTAATGCTGAAGCTTTATAAGGCATTGGTCAGACTGCGCTTGGAGTATTGTGAGCAGTTTTGGACCCCTTATCTAAGGTGAGTGAGTCTAGGACCAGAGGACACAGCCTCTGAACTGAAGAATGTCCATTTAGAACAAAGATGATGAAACAGTTCTTTAACTGTTGTGAAATCTATGGAATTTATTGCCACTGAGGGCTGTGCAGGCCAAGTCATTGGATATATTCAAGGTGGAGTTTGATAGGTTCTTTATTAATAAAGGTGTCAAAGGTTATGGGGAGAATGGAGGAGAGGTTAGGGTTGAAATGGATAATAAATCAGCCATGATAGTTATTTATTCAATGGGCTAAATGGCCTAAACCTGCTTCTATGTCTCATGGTTTTATGGTCTAAGAAATGAGAGTAGGAGTAGGCATTCAGCATTTTGTACCTGCTCTAGACTATCTCTACTAAAGAGAAGAGAAAGCACTTAAGTGAAGTGATGAATGTCTGCAGGATCCCATTGAACTGAGCCAACACCTCCTATTGGCTTCATCTCTTATTCGTTCTGTTTGTTTTAGCTCTGATCCTTTGAGATTCTCAATCATTAACCTGGCTAGTCAAGCGCTTTTTTCCTTTAAACTGCACAGATTAAAGTTCGCCTTTCCTGCCCTTGGTGATAAATTATCAAAATGCATTGCACACTGTTGAAATCAACCCATATCTTCTGTGTTAGCTGGTTCATTTCTTGCTGCTGGTTTATTGCATGGGCAGTGACAGCAAAAATGTACTTCCAAGCCTTTCAATAAATTTAGATCAAGTTACAAGTGACTTTTTATTTACATAATTCTCAGATCATGCAGTTGTTGACAAAAGGGAACAGGCAACGAACACAGGAACCAACAGCAGCCAACAAAACCTCATCCCGTTCCCATGCAGTGCTGCAGGTTACTGTCAAACAGAGGAGTCGAATAAAAGACATTTCAGAGGAAGTACGGATTGGCCGTCTATTTATGATTGACCTTGCAGGATCTGAGAGAGCATCTCAGGTAATCATGAATCAGCCTGAACTTCCTTGGTTACCTCACTTTGTTTTTGATGTATTTCAAAGTTGAATTGTGATTGTGTAAATCATTTGGAAAATTTCAGCCATTTCAAGACGCTAAAAACAAACACAGTATGTATTATCTTGTGTTTGTCTTTGTCTATTTGACCCTTTGATCAGTCTGCTTTGGGGGAAGAGGTTTGGGTTGTTATATTGGTGTGGGGAAATGGAATTAAAAGCAATTTGATTGACACCCAGATCTCAGTACGTATTGCATTTCTTTTGGGAGGAAGATAATTGTCTCCTTTTCATTCTAATCTTTGATCTCTGCTTCTCATGGATGGTTTGAATAGATATTGGTGGACACCAAGAGGTAGGAAAGCCACCATGCTTTCAGCATTAGGATACTGATGACCTTAGGGAAACAAGGATATTCAGGGTTGAGTCTCATATCAAATGGCTGACATTATCATGTAAATGATTATCACTAATGAGGCACGGCAAGCCACTGCCCTAAAATGTTGTTAACCTTGTTTTCCAAACAGGAGGATTCCAGCTTTATTTCCCAGAATAGCCCTTTTTTGGAATTCCTGAAATGCATAGAAATATTGTCTGAGAAGGAAAATATCTAATGATTTAAAAAAAGAACAAAGGGACTACATAAACATGAGTCCTGATGAAGGGTCTCGGCCTGAAACGTCGACTGTTTACTCTTTTCCATAGATGTAGCCTGGCCTGCAGAGTTCCTTCAGCAATTTGTGTGTGTTGCAAGGAGACCACATACTTTGTAGAGTAAAGTAAATTCCACAGAGATAACAAATTTTACGGACACCTGGCCAACAGTCAAACCAATGAAGTCAAGATGAAGTGAATCAACAGAATATGTGAAGATGGAAAGGAGGATCAGACGTTTTGATAAGAATGCTGATGGGGACTCAATTGACTCAAATGAAAAATGACCAAACTAGCGTTGCTAAAACTGATTGAGTTGGATTTGTGGAATTAACTCTGAGAGAGATGCTCAAAATGGAAGCAGTTTTAGGGAGGAAGGGGGATAGAAATTTGAGAGAAATGGGTAAATGTGAGGGTGAACTCTCCTCTTCATCTGGTAGTGATGGAACGCCATACAGCAGCCTTGCATGTAGGTAATGACAGTGGAGAGATGAGGAAACATCTCACCAGTTTTTCTTCCAACAGACTCAGAATACTGGCAAAAGGATGAAAGAGGGAGCCCACATTAATCGATCCCTACTTGCCCTGGGAAACTGTATCAATGCACTGAGTGAGAAAGGAGCGAATCGTTCCCAGTATGTCAACTTCAGAGACAGCAAACTGACCCGGCTATTAAAGGTACCAAGAAACTTTTTACTCTAGAATCACAAGCAGTACTTAAAAACTTGGTGCTGACTTTTCTCTAGATGAAATGACCCAGATTCAGGCAATTTAACCTGATCCGTACTCACATAAATGTTTGTCAGTCTTATCTATAGTATTGTGTTACCTCCTTCCCATTTAATTTAGACAAGAAAAACTTAACATAGATGTAGATTTAGGCAATTTGGCCTATCAAATCTATTCCACCATTCAATCAAGGCTGATTTTAAAAATCTCATTCTCCCTGTAGCTCTTAACCCCTTTACAAACCAATATCCTATCAATCTGTCTTAAATACACTCAATGACTTGGCTTCCACAGCCCTCTGTGGCAAAAATATTCCACAGATTTACCACCCTCTGGTTGAATGAATTCCTCCCCATCTTAGTTTTAAAGAGACATCCTTTTATTCTGAGGCTATGATCTGTGATCCTGGACTGTCCCACTAATGAATACATTTTTTTCATCTATCCAGGCCTTTCAGTGTCTTGTAGGTTTCAACGAGGCCCACCCAACTCATCCTCTGGACCCTACTGAGTACAGGCCCAGAGACATCATTCTTGTGAACCTCCTCCGGGCCAGCATATCCTCCTTTAGATATGGGGTCCCAAATTTCGAACAATATTCCAAATGTAGTCTGGCCAATATAAAACCTCAGCAGTTCATCCTTAGTTTTGTATTCTAGTCCTCGCGAATGCTAACATTGCATTTATATTTTTCACTACTGATTCAGCCTGCAAGTTAATCTTCAGGGAAACCTGAACTAGGACTCCCAGATCCCCTAACACTGAATTTTCTCCCCATTTAGAAACTAGTCTGCACTTTTATTTTTCCCACCAAAGTGCAGAACTCTGTATGTTCCTATGATGTGTCCCATATTCCCATTCTTTGTCCAATCTGTCCTGGTCCTTCTGCAGGCTCCTTGTAACTCCCTTTCATTTTATCTGAATGAAATAAATTCACCAATAGAAAATGGGATCAAGTGAGAAAATCATTTTCATTGTGGTCGAGATTATCCAATTATAACACGTAAATTTAGAAGAAGGGTGGATCAGCTGTTAGCTCTTTCCAGTTGTTTAAACTGCCCTGCTGTTTATCAAAACCAAGTACTGTAACTTATCATCTCAACTCTGAGTTTTTATGTAATCCTTGTGTTCGTGATCAACGGGTTGCATTGAAATGAAGAATAATTTGCTTTGTTTTATTGCAGGATTCATTGGGTGGAAATAGCAGAACTGTGATGATTGCTCACATCAGCCCTGCCAGTAGCTCGTTTGAGGAGTCCAGGAATACCTTGATATACGCAGACCGTGCCAAGAATATTAAAACCAGGGTAGGAGGGAAGACAGATAACCTAAATCCTACCTTTTTAGCTCTGGATTAGCGGTGTAATGGTGAACACGTGCCGAGAATAATGTTCTCACAGCTATTGTTCCACCCGGCCTTTACAAGAGGGTGGAGAGTGTGAGTGTGCTTGTGATGTAGAGTGGGATGCTACACACCTAATTTTACAGTAAACGGGGTCTCTTGATAAGAAATGTGAATGTGTAGTGGACAAAGAATGTGTTGCTATACTACTGGATTATTGCAAAGAATGAAAGTTGATGTAAACCAAAGATAAGCTATCCATTGAGAAGTCCTCCAGCCGGGCATGAAGAAAAGGGCTTTCAATGAATGGGGCATTATTTTGTGAGTATACAGTTGAGTGTCAGGAAGCTGTTTGGTTGGAGTGGACCTATCACTCATACTCACAGGCCACTAGAGAGTGAGAAGTGAAGGATACCTAACAAAGTGCTACAGAGCTCTACTGCAACCTCACAGATCTGAACTTCCGTGCTCAAAACGTGCTCTTCTATGATTGTTTCTCTTCACACCTCTGAAGAGCGGCAATGAAGGATGTGGCAGCACAGCAGTGTAGTGGTTGGCATAACACTATCTCAGCGCCAGCGACCTGTGTTCAACTATACCGCTGTCAGTAAGGAGTTTTTGTGTACTCCCTGGGTTTCCTCCAGATGCTCCAGTTTCCTCACACCTTCCAAAAAACATACAGATTGGTAAGTTAATTGGTCACATAGGTATAGTTGGACTAAAAGACCATAAGGCATAAGAGCAGAATTAGGCCATTCTACCCATTGAGTCTGCTCCACCTTTCCAACATGGTTGATTTATTATCCCCCTCAACCTCATTCTCCTGCCATCTCCCTGTAACCTTTGACTCCTGGAATAATTGAGAATCTATCAACCTCCACTCAATGGCATGGCCTTCACAACTGTCCGTGCATTATTGAATTTCACAGTTTCGCCACTCTTTGGCTAAAGAAATTATTCTTCATCTCTGCTCTAAAGGGATGTCCCACTATTCTGAGGCTGTGCCCTCTGCTCTTGAGTGTCAGGAAGCAGATCACACAGTAGGTCATGATACTGTCAAAGTTACACATGCTGCTGATAGTTGAGGATTAAAAATTGGTGAGTATGTCAGAGAGAACTGCTCTGTTTTGCATCAAAAAGCTATGATCAACTGAAGCAACGTGCCATTTGATATTTTACCTGAAATATGCTGTCTCGGACAAAGTAGTACTTCATCACTACTGCAGTAAAGTCAGTCTATGTTTTGTTCTCGAGCCTTTGGAGTGAGTTTTGATTTTATTTTCGACTGCACAGACCTTGTATTTTAGTAGAGGCAAAAGAAATTTGAAAAAATAAAAACTGTTGGAAGTTCATACCCATGGTAACAGTATCTATAGAAGAATGGTTAGGTAACATAGCAATTGTTCATTACTAATAAGCAGAATAACTTATCAGGTAGCATCATTGTCATGTTTTTTTTTGAGCTGGTACACATTGTTCTGGCATATTGTATTCCGGGTGCCATTTAATGCAAGTTCCCTTGCAGATGTCAATCAGCCCCTGATGTCTCAGCTTGTTCCTGGTTGCGTTTCCTTCATTTTTCATGTTTCTAATTACAGAATTATTACACTTCAGGTGAAACAAAATCTGCTGAATATCTCATACCACATCACTCAGTACACCAACATCATAGCTGATCTCAAGAAAGAGATTGAGCGACTCAAACTGAAGATTGAGCAGCAGGGACCAGAACAGAGAAAATCAGAGAAGGCCAATATCAGGGATATTCAAGGTAGGTGAGGGAGTTCAGATATCCTCAGGATCTGTGTGAGTAGAAATAACAAGTGTCTAATCATTGACCCACAGGAAACACAATAGCCAAAAAGGTTATTTATGATAGTCGTAGTTAATGGTTGCTTCAATTTTGGACACATTTTGTGATTTGAAAATGGTGAATGCCCATTTTTACTGGTTTGTTCTAAAGTGAAACGTGATAATGACTCTTCCAGGGATTTTACATGCCCCCTCAGGAAATTGGATGGGCATCTTCAGGGCGAGTGGCAATCTGATCTGACACGTTCTGTAGGTGGGGAAAATTAGGCATGTTATTCTGCGACTGACCCTTGGTGGATACTTTGTACACCCGAGGCAACCATGTTTTAGTAAAGCAACATTGTTTTGAGAGCCTATAGCTACACCCATTGATCATCTTGCCCTCTATCATTCATCAAGGCCTAGATCCTCAATTTTCCCAACTCCCCCAAGGGTGACTGATTCTCTCAGCTGTTTGGTACCCCTATAGAGGCCCAGATCACCGAATCACAACACCACACCCCAGCCATTTTGGCAATCATTGGCAAAAACCACAGACCTGAATCATTTCAAACACTCACCTTGGCATGAACCCTGGTCCTTCCAGACTACCCCCGACCATGGACTCCTATCCGTCCAGACTCTCCTTGACCACTATTCTCAGACCTTCTTGATTGTGCCTCCTGCCAACCTGGACCAGCTCTGGAAGGGCTCTGAACTCTTCAACAATCCCATTCCAGATCCAAGGCCCTGATCACCATTCTCCAACCCTCAGATGTCCTTCTTTCATTACCCAACCCCAACCCCTGTCCTGAGCAGCATATTATTGGACTGTTTAGTGAGTTTAAAATTTACCATCAGGGCCCAAGCAGCTCCTCCACAGTCCAAACCTCTGAAACTTCTTGAATGTTCCATTTTGTGCCAGGTGTAAAATAATCTGATACAAGACAAGGAAAAAAATCTACATTTTTTCTGGCCTTGGTGTGATGCCAGGAATTTCTAACCACCTGCCATTTGGCAGTGAAACAATATCTCCTACTTGACCCCATTTACAGCAATTCAATCTTGTTAAGGGACACTGAACAGCAGAATAATTACCCAATATAAAGTTCCACCTTTATAAAATACCGTATCCTTTGACTTGCCCATGAACAGTGCCATACAAATGCGGACAATTGATACTCACCCATCTGGTGCATGTCGCATTTTCCTTGTTTAATAATTTAATAATAAAATACATACCCACCACATTTATGATTGATTGTCTCACATTTCTTTTCAAGAAATACTTCAATATTTATGTAGTTCACTGACTTGTGAGCAGTTCCTTCCAAGTCAAGCTGGATCTTATAAATTCACAGGCGAATTTTTGTCTATTTTATTAATAAAATATTTTTGGCATCTGCTATAACTATTTTATTCTGTATTTTCATGAAGCATATATCAGCATACGACACAATTTAAATGCTGTTCATGTCTCGCTGCCGATATGTTTGAAAAACTTTGTAATGTGCAGCATTGTTTGTGGACAGCTGATTGGCTGAGGGGCACAAAAAATTAATTACATCTACAGTCTCTCCAAATGAGTCAGGGAGGAATATGTGTTACTGTGATTTCTGCTTGGCTGGTCTTACATCATCTACCCATTGTTAAGTCTGTGTGACCTTCAAACGCACAGTGAGTATAACAGTAGTCCAACTGGCTAAAATTCTGTAACTTATAATCCTGTACAGAGGACTGCTATGCTTCTCTGTTTGTCCAGGTGGGAGTATTAAGGCACCAGTTCTGTCGGGCATATGGCCATGTGACCATGAGAACAGGTCCCTTTGTGCTTTTTCTGCCATTCCTGAGGTGGCATATCCATTTGAGCTGCTGCCTCACACAACTCCGGTTGACTCTGGTTTGACCCAGACCTCCAGTGCTGTCTGTGCGGCGTTTGCACGTTCTCTCTGTAACCCCATGGCTTTTCCCAGGCTGCTCTGGTTTCCTCCCACATGTTGGCTGATAGTTTAATTGCCCACTGTATCTTGTTTCTTGTGTTGGCGAGTGGTGGAGGGTTTCATCTCCCAGAATTCCATTGGATAACAAAGCACCATCAATCTCAGATTTAATGTTCACATTGAGCCAACGTTCACTGCTTGTTTTTGTGAGAGCACTCCACAGGCTTCACTTTTCCCAACATGACCTGGTTCTGATTTTGAAGTTGCTTCTACTTGCCCTAGACTCCCTTACTAGCAGACAAATGTTTCTCTCCCTCAAAACTGTCAATTCCTTTGAAAAATCATGGAACTTGAACAAATAGTCCTTTGTATTCCACGGGATTCCTCAATAAATTTTTAATTTCTTCTTTTAATGTAACTGTTGGAGTGCTAGTAGTTTTTTGGTAATGCTGTCCAAGATATTCTTTCTATTTTGTGGATTTCAAATTAATCCAAATGTGATATAACCAGGCCTTCAAGTAGCTTTGCCTTATTGGTTACTTGAATTGAATCATCCAGTGACTAGGATGCAGTGATACAGTGAGGGAGAGAGATCTGGAGAGTTTGGCCCATTTGGATTGTTCTTTCAATTATCCAGCACAGGTACAATGGGCCAAATTCTATTATGAGTCAGGTTGACTGATTAGTTATTCGCAGTGCGCTACAGTTGTGTGGCATCTTTAGTTCAAATATCAGACCAAATCACATTGTTCAATCACAGTCACTACCCCCTAATGATGCTTGACATCTGAGGTGAGAGCAGTACAGTCACTTTCAGTAAAGAGTCAATCAATTCCCATTTTACGTCAGTGATAGGCTGAACTTTCTAGGCTGTTCAGATAAGCATTGTACAAATTAGGTTTTGACAAATTCATCCTGCTTAATTTTCCAAGCTAGGTGTTTGCCATTGTTCAGTGGCAACACATAACTTAAAAATGTTAACATGCAGATTGTGTTAATAAGTTTATGTAAAGTTTATTTTTAATAACAATCACAGGGTATATTTACTTCTGTTTCTTTCCATTTGAAAAGGACATTCAGACCTGCTCTTTTATGATGCCCATCCAATGCATTCTCTCCCAGACCTTGAGTTTAAATCCTTTAATACCATATTAAAGTCCTCAGCATTCTTAAGTGGGAGGGTGAACAGCCAGAAGTTGTGGACCATGTAGGTACCAATGACATGGGTAGGACAAGCGACGAGGTTCTGCACAGGAGTTCAGGGAGTTTGGTGCAAAGTTAAAGGGTAGGGTTGTGTTCTCAGGATTGCTACCCATGCTACACGCCAGTGAGGCCAGAAGTAGGAAGATTATACAGTTTAATACGTGGCTAAGGAGTTGGTGTAAGAGGGAGGGCATAAGATTTTTGGTTCATTGGGCTGTCTTCGAGGGAAGGTGGGACCTGTACAGAAGGGACAGTTTGCACCTAAACTGGAAGGAGGAGTAATATCCTAGCAGGAAGGTTTGTTAATGCTGTACGGTGGGGTTTAAACTAGAGTTGCAGGGGGATGGGAACCAGAGTGCCAGAACAGTTAGTGGAGAGGTTGTGGAGACAGATGTTGGTAAGACCTCAGACAAAGTTAGGAATTAAAAGGTTGAACCTGGTGTGACAAAATCGGAAAAGGTGAATACAGGACTGCAGGTGTGTATCTGAATGCATGCGGTATACAGAATAAGGTAGATGAACTTGCAGCACAGTTGCAGATTGGCAGGTATGATGTTGTAGGCATCACTGAATCATGGGTGAAAGGTTACAGCTGGGAGCTTAATGTCCAAGGATACACATTGTCTTGAAACAATAGGCAGGAAGGCAGAAGTGGTGGTGTTGATCTGTTGGTTAAAAAAAAATGAAATCAAATCATTAGAAAGAGGTGACATAGGGTCTGAAAGAATTGAATCATTGTGGACAGAGCTAAGGAACTGCAAAGGTAAAAAGACCCTGATGGGAGTTGTATACACCTTCCAAACAGTAGTAAGGATGTGGCCTACAAATTACAATGGGAGATACAAAATGCATACCAAAAGGGCAATGTTACTAGTCATGGGGACTTCAATACACAGGTAGATTGGGAAAATCAGGTTGGTGCTAGATTACAGGAGAGGGGATTTCTAGAGTGCCAATAAGATGGCTTTTTAGAGCAGCTTGTGGTTGAGCCCACTATAGGATCAGCTATTCTGGATTGGGTGCTGTGCACTGTACCAGAGTTGATTAGCGAGTTTATCATAAAAGAACCCTTAAGGGAAAATGATCATAATATGATTGAATTCACCCTGAAAATTGAGAAGGAGAAGCTAAAGTCAGATGTATCAGTATTATGGTGGAAGTAATGGGAATTACAGAGGCATGAGGGAAGAGTTTTTTTATAGGATGTGGGCATCACCAGCTAAGCCAGCATTTATTGCCCTTACACGAGGAAATCTGTAGATGCTGGAATTTCAAGCAACACTCGTAAAAAATGCCGGTGAACGCAGCAGGCCAGGCAGCATCTATAGGAAGAGGTACAGTTGACGTTTTGGGCCGAGACCCTTCATCAGCATTTTTTATTTATTGGCCATCCGTAGTTGCCTTTGAGAAGGTGGTGATGAGCTGCCTTCTTGAACCGCAGCAGTCCCTGAGGTGTAGTTACACCCACAGTGCTGTTACTGAGGGAATTCCATGATTTTGACCCAGTGACAGTGAAGTAACGCCGATATGTTTCAAGGACACGACCCACCCAGCCAACACACTTTTCGTCCCTCTTCCCTCCGGGAGAAGGTTCAGGAGCTTGAAGACTCGTACGGCCAGATTTAGGAACAGCTTCTTTCCAACTGTGATAAGACTGCTGAACGGATCCTGACCCGGATCTGGGCCATTCCCTCCGAATATCTTGACCTGCCTCTCGGTTTTTTTTGCACTACCTTACTTTCCCTCTTCTGTTTTCTGTTTATGATTTATAATTTAAATTTTTAATATTTACTATCGATTTGTACTCCAGGGAACATGAAGTACGTTCTGTATTGTACATTCTAGTATCAATTTGGCGACTATAAAGTATAAAGTATATGTTTCCAAGTCAGGATGGTGAATGACTTGGAGGGGGATTTCCAAGTGTTGGTGTTCCCTGGTATCTGCTGTTCTCGATTTCTAGATGGTAGTGGTTGTGGGTCTGGAAGGTTCTGCCTTAGGAATTTTGATGTGTTGTTGCAGTGAATCTTGTAGATAGTACACACCACTGAAACTGTTCGCCGATGGTGGAGGGATTGAATGCTTGTGGAAGGGGTACCAGTCAAGTGGCTGCCTCGTACTGGATGGTGTCAAACTTCTTTAGTATTGATGGAGCTGCACTCATCCAGGCAAGTGGCGAGCATTCCATTACACTCCTGAGCTGAGCCTTGTAGATGGTGAATAAGCTTTGGGGAGTCAGGAGGTGAATCACACACAGCAGGATTCCTAGCCTTTGACCTGCTCTGGTAGCCATGGTGTTTATATGGCGAAAGCAATTCACTTTCCTGTCAATGGTAACTCCCAGGATGTTGATAGTAGGAGATTCAGTGATGGTGATGCCACTGAATGTCAGGGGATAATGGTTAGAGCCTCTCTTGTTGGAGATGCTCATTGCCTGGCACTTGCCTGGCTTGAATGTTACTTGCCACTTGTCAGCCCAAGCCTGGATATTGTCCAGGTCCTGCTGCATTTGGGCGTGAACTGCTTCACTATCTGAGGAGTCACGAATGGTGCAGAACATTGTGCAGTCATCTGCAAACATCCCCACTTCTGACCTTATGACGGAAGGAGGGTCATTGATGAAGCAGCTGAAGATGGTTGGTCCTAGGACACTTCCCTGAGGAACTCCTGCAGTGACGTCCTGAGGATAAGATGATTGACCTCCAACCACCACAACCATCTTCCTTTGTGCCAGGTATGATTCCAACCAATGAAGGGTTTTTCCCCTAATTCCCATTGACTCCATTTTAACTAGGGCACCTTGATGCCATACTCGGTCAAATTCTGCCTTGCTATCAAGGGCTAACACTCTAACCTCACCTCTGGCATTTAGCTCTTTGGGCCACGTTTGAACCAAGGATGTGATGAGATCAGGAGCTGAATGGCCTTGACGGAACCCAAACTGGGCATCCATAAGCAGGTTATTGCCAAGTAGGTGCTGCATGATCGCACTGTTGATGACCAATTCCTTTACTTTGCTGATGATTGAGAGTAGGCTGATAGGGAGGTAAATGGCTGGGCTGGACGTCCTGTTTCTTGTGTACGGGACATACCTGGACATTCCAGATGCCGGTGTTGTAGTTGTACTGGAACAGCTTGGATAATGGTGCGGCAAGTTCTGGAGCACAAGTCTACAGGGTTATTGCCGGGATTTTGCCTCAGCCCATGGTCTTCATGGTATCCAGTTCTTTCGGCCGTTTCTCGATATCAAGTGGAGCGAATCATATTGGTTAAATACTGACATCTAGAATGCTGGGGACTTCTGGAGGAGGCTGAGCTGGGTCATCTACTCGGCACTTCTGACTAAAGAGTGTTGCAAATGATTCGGCCTCATCTTTTGCACAGGTATGCTGGGCTCCTCTATCATTGAGGATGGGAATATTTTTGGAGCCTCCTCCTCCAGTGAGTAGTTTGATTGTCCACCGCCATTCACGGCTGAATGTGGCAGGAACACAGAGCTTAAATCTGATCCATTGGTTGTTGGACCTCTTAGCTCAGTCTATTACTTGCTGTTGGCCAGAATTGATAGGAAAAGAACACTGGCAGGGCTGATGGCAGAGCAGCAATGGCTGGAACTTCTGGAAACAATTCAGAAAGCACTGGACATATGCATCCTAAAGAGGAAGAAGTATTCAAAAAGAAAAATGACATAACTGTGGCCAACAAGATAAGTCAAAGCCGACATACAAGCAAAAGAGAGGGTATATAATAGAGAAAAAATAGTGGGAAGTTAGAAGATTGGGAAGGTTATTAAAAAACAAACAGAAGGCAACTAAAAAAGTCATTAAGGAGGTAAAGATGGAATACAAAAGTAAGCCAATCAATAATATTAAACAGGATACCAAAAGTTTCTTCAGATACATAAAGTGTAAAAGAGATGGGAGAGTGGATGTTGGACTGTAGGAAAACGATACTGAAGAGGTAGTAATGGGGACAACAAAATGGCAGATGAACTGAATAAGTAGTTTGCATCAATCTTTACTGTGGAAAACACCAGCAGTATGGTGGAAGTTCTTGGGGAACTGAAAGGTCTGAAGGTAGATAAGTTACCTGGACCTATGGTATACATCCTAGAGTCTGAAAGAGGTGGCTGAAGAGATCGTGGAGGTATTAGTAATGGTCTTTCAAGAATCACTAAATTCTGGAATGGTTCTGGAGGACTGGAAAATTGCAGATGTCACTCTACTCTGCCAGAAGGGAGAGAGGCAGAAGAAAGGAAACTATAGGCCAGTTAGTCTGACCTCAGTGGTAGGGAAGATGTTGGAATCGATAATTAAGGATGAGGTCTCAGGGTACTTGGAGGCACATGATAAAAATGGCCTTAGTCAGCATATTTTCTTCAAGGGAAAATCTTGTCTGACAGATCTGTTGGAATTCTTTGAAGAAATAACAAGAAGAACAGACAAAGGGGAATCGGTTGATGTTGTGTACTTGGATTTTCAGAAGGCCTTTGACAAGGTGCCACACATGAGGCTGCTTATCAAGCTATCAGCCCATGGTATTACAGGAAAGACTCTAGCATGGATAAAACAGTGGCTGATTGGCTGGAGGCAAAGAGTGGGATTAAAGGGAGACTTTTCTGGCTGGTTGCCAGTGACTCATGGTGTTCCACAGGGGTCTGTGTTGGGACCAATTATTTTTACATTATATGTCAATGATTTGGATGACGGAATTGATGGCTTTGCAGCAGTGAGCAGCCAATATGAAGGTAGGTGGAGGAGAAGGAAGTAGAGAGGCTACAGAAGGATTAGGAGAATGGGTAAAGAAATGGCAGATGAAATATAGTGTTGTGAGGTGTATGGTCATGCACTTTGATAGAAGAAATGAAAGGGTTTACTATTTTCTAAATAGAGAGAAAATATAATAAACTAAGGTACAAAGGGACTTGAGAGTCCTTGTGCAGGGTTCCCTAAAGGTTAATTTGTTGGTTGAGTCTGTGGTGAGGAAGGCAAATGTGAAGTTATCATTCATTTTAAGAGGACTAGAATATAAAAACAAGGATGTAATGTTGAGACTTTATAAGGTACTGGTGAGGCCTCACCTGGAGTATTGTTATCAGGTTTGGGCCCCTTGTCTTTGAAAAGGTGTGTTAAAACTGGAGAGAGTTCAAAGGTGGTTCATGAAAATTATTTCGGGATTGAATGGCTTGTCGGATGACGAGCGTCTGATATCTGTGGACCTGTATTCACTAGAATTCAGAAGAATGATGGGTGAGCTCTTTGAAACCTATTGAATGTAAAAAGATTTAAAAAGAAAGAAAGAAACCTATTGAATGGTGAAAGGCCCAGATAGAGTGGATGTGGGGAGGATGTTTCATGTGGTGGGAAAGTCTAAGACCAGAGGACACAGCCTCAGAACAGAGGGGTATCTTTTGGAACAGAGGTGAGGAGGAATTTCTTTAGCCAGAGAGTGGTGAATCCGTGGCATTCTTTGCCACAGGGAGCTGTGGAGGCCATGCCTTTATGTTTATTTAAGGCAGAGGTTGATAGATTCTCAATTGCTCAGGGCATGAAGGGATATCGGAAGAAGGTAGAAGACTGGGGCTGAGAGGAAAATTGGATCAGCCATGATGAAATGGCGGAGCAGACTCAATGGGCCATATGGCCCAATTCTGCTCCTATATCCACTGGTCTTCTGAACATGGAATAAGTTCAAGTCATTCAGCCCTACTCTCAGTTGTGAGAGCAGATTAGAAAAGGAGGCACCTCTTAACAAGCCAACCCTAAACTGGCAATCTAACTCAATTGGGGTTTGTGCAGAAGCTACCAGTACTTTTCTGTGATGAACTGTAGGGGTAATATGGAATGAATTCTGAATAACATCTGAACCTTATAGGAAACCAGAGAATGCTCACCATACACTCAGGTCACACTTGTGGAAAGTTGCTTTGTTTCTCAATGCTGAGAAGCCTCATTTTATTCTGTTCAGAAATTCTTTGGAAGATAAAATCTGGAAAGCTGTTTTCCTTGCCGCTGAGAGAAACAGTAATGCAAGCTTGCTTGTGAGCAGTGCCTCAAGTTATTCTGCCTGAGGATATTTGGTTGATACCAGTGCCCACCTAGCATTCATCCACTCTGGCATGATCACACTTCCCTACTCTTCTTCCATGTCCCAGCAACTGCCTACTGATTATGGATTTTTCAAATTTCCATTTGGAAGTTAAAATTGCTTTTGGTTCTACAGTTTCCAGGCTGGGCATTCCAAATTATAATGCCTTGTCTCATCTGCCTGGATTCAGACTGTATGGCCTGATATTAAAGTGGAACATTTTCCTCCATGGGACTGATTTTCACTTCGGAAATCATTCATTGGCTGAGAGTTGACTGCTGCTCAGCACCAGATGGGCTGAAGGGCCTGTTTCTGTGCCACAGTGCTCTATGATGATTGAAACCTGAGATTGATGGTACTCTGTTATTTAATGAAATTCTGGTATGTGCAACTCTGTCCCACCCACTTCCAATGAGCCTACCAGCCAACAGGAGGAAACCAGAGCACCATGGGGTCACATGGAGAATGTACAAACTTCACAGAGGTTGTACTGGAGGTCATGAATTAACCAGGATCACTGGAATTCTTTAAGTCTGGGGGTGTTTCATGCAACTCAATAATTCCCACAACCAAAAACATAATGGAGATGAAAACAGCTGAAGAAAAAAATCTTTAATGGAATAAAAAGGACAGAACTTGATAAACTGAAAAAGGGGAAATAGTTTTTGCTTATGAAGTCAATTTGTGATGTGCTTTCAGCTGAAGTCCAGCAGCATTCAGTGGAATACAAGCGAGGGGAAATGGCCAGACTGAGGGATCAATTGATGGTTGCTTTTAGGCAACAAATGGAGATCCGTCACAACCTCATGGAGCTTGAAAATACCAACATGGAGCTTCACATTGACACCTCCAGACATCTGCTAACCATAGCTGAGTGAGTTCGACTGACAACTTAATCATGCCATCAAGCCTTAAACTGTGCCAGTGGTTTGAATTTTGCAGTATGTTAACAAATAATGTGAAAAAGGATCTAGTGGTTTCCCCATGTATATGACGAATGAACACTTCTCGGGCTTCCAGCTGGGTATATATATCGATTTTAACTGACATTTCCATAACAAATTCAGCCATCTTCGTCAGGGCTGATGCCTGGGCATGTCTAGTCCGGTGGTATTTAGACCCCCATTGTCCATCCTTCCTGATTGGTTAGTCCTCATCCAATAAGGCTTCTGCTCTCCCACCTTGTTTACAATCGATTTTCAGTTCCTACTTAGAGTGAGACCTTCAACTTTGTCAAAATTCTTTCTCTCTAGTTTTATTTCAATGGCTTCCTTCACTAGGTGGTCCCAAAAACTATTGGTATAGTATAGTAGTTCTGTGCAATCAAAGTCAATCCTGCAGCCATTATGAATGTAATGTTCTGCTGCCACCAATTTCTTTGGGTAACCCAAATGGATACACCTCCTGTGCTCCTTGATGTGGGTCTCCACCGTGCATCCCGTCTGGCCGATATACACTCCTCCACATTTACAGGGAATCCTGCAAACACCAGGCATCCTGAGTCCCAGGTTATCTTTGACCCGCGTAGGCTGAGCTTTGAGCTTCCTGACGGGCTTGTGGATGGTATTAATCCAGTATTCGTTCAGGATGCTGGTGATCCTTCCAAAAACCGTGAAAATATATAGGAAGACAGGCAGCAGCGATGGGTTCCTCCTCATTGTTAGGTTTCCTGTTTCTACCGTTGATCCTTTTGACAGTCCGATTGATTTCCTTCACCTTGTAGCCATTCTGTAGGAATGTTCTGCGTAATCATCTTATTTCCTCGTGGAGACTGTCCGGGTCCAAAATAATTTTCTCACGGTTAATCAAAGTAGAAAGAACTACTCTACATTGGGAGGCGTGATGGTGGCTGTTATTGTTGAGGTGTAAGTCTATGTGAGTGGGTTTTCCGATAGATGCCATGTCTGAGGTTACCATCTGGTTTCCCTCATATTAGAATATCCAGGAATGGGAGGCAATCATTCTTCTCCATATCGATTTATGTTGAATGTTTGGATATATACTGTTCAGATGGTCGTGGAACTATTGGACCTCCTGGTGAACGAAGTCATTGGAATAAAACCAGAGGAAAAAAATTTTAACAAAGACGAAAGTCAGAACTGGAATTCGATTGTATACAAGGTGGGATAGTGGTAACCTGATTGGATGAGGACTAGCCAATCAGGAGGGATGGACTACAGGGGTTTAATACCACCAGACTAGACATGCCCAGGCATTATCCCTGATGAAGATGGCAGAGTTTGTCAGCGAAACATCAGTTAAAATTGATATCTGTACCCAGCTGGATGCCTGAGAAGGGTTTAACAAATAATGTGTTTATTTATCTCATATGATTAGTGCCTCTGTGTATATGACAATTACAAGTTAAATTATCCTATGTCACGGCAGCTTTTTCCATTGGTTGGGAAGTTCTCTGGAACATATAATGTGAAATATCATCAGGCTATTTAGTTGTAGGAGCTGTTGCACTAGTCACTACGATCCCACAGTTTAAAGATGTACCGGTTCGTAGGCTAATTGGTCATCGTAAATTGTCTTGTGATGAGGCTAGGGTTAAATCGTGGGTAGCGTGGCTCGAAGAGCTTATTCTGTGCTGTAGCTCAATAAATAATCACCAAGATCTTTGCTGATTAATAATTAACCCCATATATCTATCATCTCTCAATATTTTTTAAACTTCTGATTAACAAATACTGCCTCCACCTTTTATTTCTGCAGCCTTTTAACAACAAAAATTGTGGGATAACCCTGAAAGAAAAGGCACTTGTAGCTGCTGCCTCCTCTATCTCTTCTTTCTGAGGCACACAAAGTGTCAAGTGCTGAGTGTTTGAATCCTTTAAGTTGTCTGCTGTGATGGTTGCATGGAATCCTGTACTCTGGCTTATCACCATTAAACAGCTTTAAAGCTCTCCTAAACCATGCAGCTTCACACACAGTCTATGATGGGGCTTTTATTCTTTTGAGTTTCATGTTATGTCTGAATGACACGAGGGCTGTGAGAACAATCTGTGGCAATGACTGACTTTCAGTCAAAAGCTCAGCTGTGTTTCAAACCCACAGAAAGCTGTTGCCTGCTGATTGGGATAATTTTGCTGTCAATACGGAAGATGAATTGAAAGTGTATTATTCCCACTGCAGTGGAAGTATTCGATGAGATGCGTGGGCAGCCAATTTGGCAGGAAGGCAGTTGAAGTCACAGCAGTAGAAACCTCAACCCACAGTATATGCTGATTATGATTACATAGTCTTTTAAGAGAACTGTTTCTGCCTTTATTCAAACATTTTGGATGTTGCTTTCCTGATTATTTCAGTTCTAACATTGAATCTGTATTTTGTAGTAAATAATGTTTCACCCGCAAATCAACTGGAACATCAGTTCCACTATGTCCATTACCTTCAAAAAAACTAAAAAGAAATTTTGAATGTTTTTTATAGGTCACGTTATAACATTGGTTTCCTGTAATCTTTCTTGAATTCAAATCAGTGATTATCTGATGATGTGATATGGCCAGGTCATATTACACATGATGTGTCAATGTTACTCGTACAGTTTTACTGTCCAGGGTGAATTTCTACCCCATAAAGAGTTCAAAATGATTTACGTTGTTTGACTGAAGTTCCACATGAGGGTCAGAAACAAGTTATTTTGTCTATGATTATTAGTAGGAGGCCATCATCTTAAGTTTCTTGCATTTTAAAGTTAAATCTTACTATTTGCAGTTGTAGCAATAGACTTGTTTACTGCCACTGCTCTTGCTCTTCCCTGTGGGCATAATCTTCAGCATCTTCCTAATACACCCTGAATTTCCTCACTAAATCCCTTGTTGCTGCACCTCTTCCTCAGCCCATTAACACTATCTTTCCACCTGCTCTAACCTTATACTGTACCAAGAACCTCACAGCAACACCAACCATGTGCTCAGGGACAATCATAAATACAAAATACTTTTCTAAATAGGCGAACTATATGGAAACTCAAGCCATTTAATTAAAAATAGCTCAAAAATTAGCCTTTTTCATAAAATGATATAAAATAATGCACAAAATGAATGAAATCCTGTTGAAAATTAATCTTCAAATTAACCAACAAAGGATTTAATAATGGTTTGATTTCATATAGGTGTGTGTTGGAAGTATATTTTAGCATTTGCAATATAGAATTATACAGCAAATTGAGGCAATAGATATGTGTGATGCTCCTTGCTTTCTTTGAATTGACTTGGAAGATTCAATTATAATGAAGCAATCCATCAGATTTTTTGTTAAGGAATGTTCTGATTGTAATGCAAAACGTCTGTGGGGATGAGATAAAACTAGTGGTTAATTACATCAGGAGAACTTTTCCTAGTTTGTAGTGGTGCCGGAGGGCTCTCACTTATAAAGTCTCAGAAGTTTACAGTTTTTAAACTTTGAGACAGCCGTTTTGCCAGCTTTGCCCTTATCTTCAGCTTTAACCTTTTATCCAGATTATCCCTTTACAGATGTGGTTCTTTTTGATTGACCCAAGCACAGAGATATTTCCTGTCATATTAAATAAGGATTGACCTACACGTACAACCAGGACTAACCGTGACTTGTAACCAGGACTAACCGTGATTTCTTGAAAAGGCCACAATCCTGCAGTATTGGGGGCGGTACAGACTTAGTATCCTTTCAGAGTACTGCATGTAGCTGTAGAATGCTGTATGTAGCACATGCTTGGTGTACAAGAAGGCGGTGAATTCCAATTTCTATGCACATCAATTACGTTGTAACTTCTACAATTATTTCAAATGACTGGAATACTCTTCTGAAAGAGCATTTTGGTGTTTTTGACGTAAAATAGTGTAGCTGGATTTGGGCCACTATAATATGAGAAGGTGGGGGAGTGTACCTGCTTTAAGAAATTGGAGACCTGCTTGCTTATTGGGATTTTGAGAGGTAAAGAAATACTGTCAAAATTACACTTTCCAATATGTATTTGTTTCAGAAGCACAACTTTGACCTTTGAGCCATCCTTATATCTATCTATATGATTAGAAATTTGCTATGGAGGGCTAAGGGCAGGGAAAACTTCTTCACACATAATGAATTGAAATTTTGGAACATTTTAACAAAATAACGTTAAGATTAGCTCAAATGATTTAAAAAAAAAACAAGGGCATGAAGAGAGATGAAGTCAAAACATTGTGGTGACATGATATTAATCCAGCCATATTCTAAGAATAGGCTCAAATGACATAATAGTTTATTGTTGTTTCTATAGGACCTAACAGGAGTAACTTAAGTTTATTTTGTACAGTTTTTCCATAATATTTGAGTAATATTGTAAATGCATTGTTTGAATAAGCATTCTTTATTTGGTTAAATAATTCATTACAGGTTATATGTAAAATTACATTAATTGCATAACGACATGATGCTATCACGTCATACGTACATACCTTGCTTAAAAGTAAAAATGAAGTTTGATTCATATTCCAAACTCCCTTGTTTTTCTTCCAATTAGTTTTATATTTTAGAGTTAGAAAACATAACAGTAGTGACGATGTATTTCTTAAAATGAACCCGAGACAACTGTCTACTTATTGAAGCGCAGTGGGACATTTGAGTTAAAAATAAAGTAACACATACAAAATGCTGGAGGAACTCAGCAGGCCAGGCAGCATCTATGGAAAAGAGTAAACAGTTGGCGTTTCGGGCCGAGATCCTTCATCAGGATTGGAAAAATAAAGCACACCGAGATGTTCAAGTTAAAAAAGAGCAGCGTCTCTTTGGAAAGGAAAGAGAGAACATGGTTAAGTTTTAAAAAAGACAACAAATAGGCAAATTCATGGGCTCCTAAACAGTGAGTACTGCGTGATACTAATTAGTTCATTTTTAATAAGATTATTTTATTGAGATACAGTGTGGAATAGACCCTTCCGGACACTCAAGCCACCTCATCCAGCAACACACCTACTTGACCCTTAGTCTAATCAAGGGACAATTTACAATGACCAATTAACCTAGTTACTGGTACATCCTTAGACTGTGGGAGGAAATCCATGCGGTCACGGTAAGAACATGCAAACTCCTTACAGACAGCAGTAGGAATTGAACCTGGGTTGCCTGTACTGTAAAGCACTGTGCTACCAATATGCTACTGTGCCGCCCCTCATAATGGACCTAATGATGCACTGAGAGATAATTTGGTGTTTGAATCTTACAAGAAAACATTCAAAGATTTCTCCTGAAGCACAACTTACATTTAAAAGAGCAGTTGAAATCACTGTATCAATGGAAACAGCAGACAGGATCAAATTGAGTTGCAGTCAGGAATGAAAATGAGAGTGAACAAAATTGCAATGTCTAAACAGAAACCAGCCTGACTGAACAAATTGTGTTACTATTGTAGTAGGGGCTTACATACAGCCGACCAATGCTTGTTTAAATGCAATACTTGCAGGAAATGCAACAAAGTAGGACAAATACAAAGAGCATGTTGGGCAGACAAAAATGAATAGACTGCGCAGGAAAAAGTAAAAGGTAAAATGTCAAGTTGCAGTTTCAAAAAGCACTGATCTGCATGCTGTTGATGAAAAATCTGATAATGATCAGAGTGAAACAGGACTGAGTAGCCTTATGATTTACTATGTGAAAACAAACAATAGACAAGCAATATGGTTTATACCAGAGTGAAAGGCAAAGTAAATAAGATGGATTTGAACTCTGGCTCAACTGTTTCAGTCATTCCACAAAATGAGTTTGATGGCATTTCAAAGATACTAAACTGAAGCCTGTAGTCATCCAACTAAGAACTTATACTGAAGAAAAGATAGTTCCTGTAGGAATTACAGCAGGGTCAGCATTGTGGGGGTGTGATTGGCTGAGGCAACTACAACTTGATGGAGATGAATCCACCATTTGCATGGAACGACCCCTGCAATAGGGTCAACTGAAAGTGAATTAAGAAAGGTACTGGATCATGCCACAACATCATTAGTGTTGGCATTGGAAAACTCAAACATATCAAAGGTAAAATAGTGCAAAATGAAAATGCCACAAACCCAAGTTTTCCAAAGCCTGTTTGGTCCCTTATACCGTCCATAATAAACTAACCAGTGAGCTTGATCACATGTAGGCCAAAAGAATTCTTTCCAAGTTTGAGTGGAGTCCATGGACAATGCCAGTTGTCCCAGTAGCCAAGAATAATAGGATTCTTATTATGGATCAGGATCTGTGGTGATTTTAAGGTTGCCATCAACCCAGTACAGGAAGTAGATCAATACTCTTTGCCCAAATTAGAAGATATCTTTGCAAATCTTTTTGGAGGAAAACACTTCTGAAAAGTGGACTTATCTGAGTCCTACTTACAGATGAAGATGGAAGAAGAGTCCAAAGTGTTTCAACATAAACACTCACAAAGGGCTTTATCACTATAATAGGTTTATTTTTTGAGTAGCATCTGCACCTGCGCTCTGGCAGAAAACCATGGACCAGGTGCTGCAAGGTTGCCCAGGCACTCAATGTTACCTGGATAACATCATCATTACTGGTAAGGATGACAAGGAACATTGCTAAAATCTCAAGATTGCATTAAAACAAAAGGACGTGTCGCAGTTGTGGTCCTTTTTAGGATTTGTCAATTGTTATGACAGGTTCCTGCCAAAGCTGGCCATTGTGCGCCATCCCCTGAACTCATTACTACAGATCAGGAAGAAATGGCAACGGCACAAAGCAGTGTGAGGTGGCTTTTAAAAAGTAAAGGAAATGCTGACACTAGACACCGTACTCACACATTGTGATCCACATCCTCCAATGAAGCTTGCCAACATGTCCAGAAGAAAGGTATCCAGATCTGTCAGAACCACTTCCTGCAGTCCCAGAGTCAACTCCTACAACCACCATGGAGGAGGCCCCGGAACGTGAGATTGTTTCACAAATCCCCCTCATCAGGAAAGAAGTTATCACTCAAGAGTAACAAAGCATCCACAGCGATCAAATCTTTAGGCCAGAAAGCTTCCACAGCAATTAATTCTTTAGGCCAGAATGGAACAATTTAAAATTTACTATGCTGTGGATGTCTTTACAGTAGTTGCATCTCTATCTATATCTATCTATCTACAAACATATATATATGTGTGTGTGTGTGTGTGTGTATAGTATATACACACAGATATCAAGTTGAAATGCATTCATTATTGAGTTGGGGTGTATGGGTTTATAGCTCTGTGGAGAGGAGTGTTGTGTAGTTAATATTTCAGTGATATTTGAGTAATATTGTAAATCTATTGTTTGAGAAAGCATTCTTTGTTTGATTAAATAATGAATTATGGGTTATATGTAAAAATATGTGAATTACATATGTCATGATGCTTCCATGTCATACATGTGCGCCTCGCTTAAAAGTAAAAATGAAAAAATGAAACTAATATGCACACACAATCTGGACTCCTTGTTTTTATTTTGATTAGTTTCATGTTTTTGAAGTTACAAAATATAACAGCACATCAGCAGTCTTTGCAGATTGCAGAATATTTTTCCTGCAGGATACTGAGAATATTGCCACACAGGTCTGACAAGTCATATAGGTCTCTCTAGACTATAAATGCTGAATCTGACAGGAGGGCCCATTAAAGCTTTATTAACTATTACTTGTATCAGAGTTGTCATCTTTGTTGCTTTATATCATCCCTCACTACAATCGTGTGTGGCCTCCAGAATATGAAATCTATGCCCTACAGGGGAGGTAAATGCAGACGTGTATGGATACATCATAGTCATTATGTTTGGCGTTGACAGGACTGTGTCCTTTGAATGCTCCTATTGATTCCCATTTTATTGCAGAACTAAATTATCGTTGTGGTCTTCCATTTAATATACTTGATGACATTTCAGAAAGAGAGTAACTTGTCTTTATTATTGCTGTGTAAAATATTGTTTTATATATATTTTATATAATGAAAGTAGTAATGATAATAAGGTGATCAAATGCATCATAAAATAATTTAGATATCCAAAATCCATATTGACACAGGACCCCGACAGCTGCTGTCACTGACAAGCATTGACCTAAAGCAATTTCAAGTTTTGTTAAATATTCACTGAACATTGTAATCTGTGCTAATTTGATAACTATAGCAACTGAATTTGAGAGGTTGAGCATCTTCGATTGCTGCAGATGAAGGTTCCCACCTGTTTCAGAAGGGCATCAACTGTACTGGTGCCAAGAAGAGCTGAGTGAACTGCCTCATCGTGTAACACCCAGTAGCACCCACATCTACTGTGATGAAATGCCTTGAAAGGATTGTCATGGCTAGAATTATCTCTTGCCTGTGCAAGGACCTGGACCCACTGCAAATTGCCTACTGCCCACAAATTGCAAACTCACTGACTCTCCACTTGATCTTAGACCACCTGGACAACTGCCTACATCGGGTTGAAGTTTATTGATAACAGCTCAACGTTCAACACCATCATCCCCTCAACATGAATCCAAACTTCAAAACCTGGGCCTTTGTACCTCCCTCTGAACCTCTCTCTAAACTGGATCCTTGCCTTCCTCATGGGGAGACCACAATTCATACAGATTGGAAATAACACCTCCTCCTCACCGACAATCAACACAGGCATACCCCAAGGAGGTGTGCTTAGCCCACTGCTCTACTCTCTCAATATTCATGATTGTGTGACTAGACACAACTCTAACGCCATCTATAAATTTGCCAGTGACACATCTGTTTGCAGAATCTCAGATGATATGAATGAAATGTACAGTTGCTGACGATACGAAGATAGGTGGAGGGGCCGGTAGTGCTGAGGAAACGGAGAGTCTGCAGAGAGACTTGGATAGATTGGAAGAATGGGCAGAGAAGTGACAAATGAAGTACAATGTTGGAAAGTGTATGATTATGCACTTTGGCAGAAAAAATAAACGGGCAGACTATTATTTAAATGGGGAAAGAATTTAAAGTTCTGAGATGCAACGGGACTTGGGTGTCCTCGTACAAGATACCCTTAAAGTTAACCTCCAGGTTGAGTCACTAGTGAAGAAGGCGAATGCAATGTTGGCACTCATTTCTAGAGGAATAGAGTATAGGAGCAGGGATGTGATGTTGAGGCTCTATAAGGCGCTGGTGAGACCTCACTTGGAATACTGTGGGCAGTTTTGGTCTCCTTATTTAAGAAAGGATGTGCTGACATTGGAGAATCACTAGAATGATTCCGGGAATGAGAGGGTTAACATATGAGGAACGTTTGTCTGCTCTTGGACTGTATTCCTTGGAGTTTAGAAGAATGAGAGGAGACCTCATAAAAACATTTCGAATGTTGAAAGGCATGGACAGAGTGGATGTGGCAAAGTTGTTTCCCATGATGGGGGAGTCTAGTATAAGAGGGCATGACTTAAGGATTGAAGGGCGCCCATTCAGAATGGAAATGCGAAGAAATTTTTTTAGTCAGAGGGTGGTGAATCTGTGGAATTTGTTGCCATGGGCAGCAGTGGAGGCCAAGTCATTGGGTGTATTTAAGGCAGAGATTGATAGGTATCTGAGAAACCAGGGCATCAAAGGTTATGGTGAGAAGGTGGGGGAGTGGGACTAGATGGGAGAATGGATCAGCTCACGATAAAATGGCGGAGCAGACTCGATGGGCCGAATGGCCGACTTCTGCTCCTTTGTCTTATGGTCTTATGGTCTTATGGAAATATACAGTAGTGAGATAGATCAGCTGATTGAGTGTTGTCACAATATCAATGCCCTCACCGTCAACAAGATAAAGGAACTGATTGTGGACCTCAGGAAGATGAGGTCAGGAGAACACATGCCAGTCCTCAGCAAGGGGTCCGCAGTGGAAAGGGTGGACAGATTGAAGTTCCTAGACAGCAGCATCTCAGAGGATCTATCCTGGGCCCAACATATTCATGCAATCACAAAGAAGGCTAAACTGCATTAGGAGTTTGAGGGGATATGGTATATCATCAAAGAGTCTAGCAAACCATGAAAAACATTTGGACGGCCTGCAATCTGTATGGAGGCTCTAGTGCACAGGATCGAAAAAAAAGCTACAGATGATTGTAGACTCAGCCAGCTCCATCAGGGGCACAAACCTCCCCACCATTGAGGACATCGTTAAAAGGCGGTCCTCTAAAAGGTAGCATCCATTATTAAGGACACTCACCATCCAGGACATGCTCTCTTCTCTTTGCTACCATCAAGGAGGAAGTACAGGAGCTTGAAGACACACACTCAGCACTTTAGGAATATCGTCTTCTCCTCTGCCATCAGATTCCTGAACGGACAATGAACCCGTGAACATTAGTTACTATTTTGCTTTCTTTTTGTACTATTTTAAAATATTTTGTATTGTAACTTACGTAACTTCTTATGAACTGCACTGTGCTGCTGATGCAAAACAACACGTTTCATGGCATAGTTCAGTGATAATAAACCTGATTCTGATATAATTAACCATATTGATGCAGAATAGAGGGGACTGGAAAGTAGTTTTAAAAATGTACATGACTTTTTTTTATCTAGTCTGTATTGCTTAGAAGTTAATCTGTGCACAAAAACGTGCTAAACTGGTCGTGTAGACACTGTCCCGGTGCTGTTCAGATGTGATGTTTGTGCTGGTGCCGCCTGCATGGACTTCAGCGATTGGGAGGTGTCAGTCATAATGCATGTTAGGTGCAGGTCATCCCCAGACAGCCTTTTCCCTGCAGAAACTAACCAGTGCTGTTTGACATTGAGCTCGTATTAACTGAAGAGATGCAAACTCACTCCAAGCACAGCCGATGTTTTGGGATGTGGCTTGGCAATAACTCGAGCAGTACAGACACATTAAATATGTTTGGCATGCCGACTTAGCTGTTTCTGTGCAAGCGATGATGCTGAATGAGCATAAATACAGGAACCATGCCTCTGCGGGGATTCCCTTCACGGAGTGATCCAGTTGGAAAACGTGCTCTGTAATGATCATGCTAGTATTGGACTAGAATGAAAATTCAGATGGTTCATGTGGGCAGCCAAATCACGACTGATCTCTTTCCTCATCTCCTCTTTGTGTCTTGTGTCAAAAATATTTAATCTGCAAATATTTAATTGTCCGGTCCTTGAGCAATCACAAACTTCCCCAACTCTTATTTACTTTTTGTACACCTCTATTGAACCTTCTCTCAACTTTCATTGTTCCAAGGACAACAATCCCAATTTTCCTAGGCTTTCCCTATGACTTAGTCCCTCATCTCTAAAACTTTTAGAAAGAATAATCTTTTTTTTACCCTCCCTTGGATATTTAAGTCCTTTCTGGCAACCAGAGATGAAAGCAATGCTCAATGCTTTTCCTCTTCGCGTTTGTTTTCTATACTACCCCAGGTTCTCGATAATGCTAGCTTCCCAACTACTTCACTCTAGTCAACAAGTCCTTCCCCATCAAGGATTAATGTACGTTTGTACATGTATTGAGTATAGGAGTTGGGATGTTATTATTGAGTACAGGAGTTGGGATGTCATTATTGAGTACAGGAGTTTGGAGGTCGTTATTGAGTACAGGAGTTGGGATGTTATATTGAAGTTGTATAAGACATTGTTGAGGCCTTACTTGAATATTGTGTGCAGTTCCGGTCACCTACCTACAGGAAATATTTCAATAAGATTGAAAGAGTACAGAGAAAATTTACAAGGATGTGTCTGGAATTTGAGGACCTGGGGCATAGGGAAAGGATAATTAGATTATGACTTTGTTCCCTGAAGTGTTGGAGAATTAGGATTTGATAGAAGCATACGCAATTATGAGGAGTATAGATTGGGTAAATGCGAGCAGGCTTTTTCCACGGAGGTTGGGTGAGACTAAAACTAGTAGTCATAGGTTAAGGATGAAAGGTGAAATATTTAAGGGGAATATGAGAGGGATCTTCTTCACTCAGAGGGTGATGAGAGTGTGGAACGAGCTGTCAGTGGAAGTGGAGGATGCACGTACAATTTCATCATTTAAGAGAAGTTTGGATAGGTATATGGATGGGAGGGGTATGGTTCAGGTCAATAAGTCTAGGCAGAATAATAATTCAGCGCAGAATGGATGAGTCAATCGGCCTGTTTCTGTGCTGTAATGCTATATGACTCTATGACTCTACTCTCATGTTCCTCTGTTTCCACAAACGGTTTGTAAATTCTCCTCTTCTTGAACTGGGGGCATACATGACTGCAAATTTGCAGTTCATTTATCAGCTTCAGCCATCTGGATTGTGAAATTCAAGGCATCAGGGGCCTTACTCTCTAAAGGCATAGGTAAATGTTTTGACATCTGCTTATATAAGGTTACTGTTCCCTTTCACAAGTGATTTTCATAACCTTAGAATCTGAATGCATTAACCTTCAGGCAGATGGGGGTAGATATGTGACTGTTCACTACTCCTCCCTCTCCCTCAACCTTCTGTCTCTCCTTCTCCAGCCATCTCTGTATGGGCGACTTTCACTTTGCCCCCTTCACCTCCAGTGAAAACCCACAATAAACATCACACACCTGCGGCAAGAAAAGCCGAACTCTGCAGTCAGCCAAACTCACACCCAGGTCTGTAACTCCAGCCTTTAGCTCTTTACAGTGCGGCAAGATTTCCTCCGGTTCAGTCACTAACAAACCTGAACGTTATTGGAAGTGTACAGATATGGGGTTCATCAGGCCTGTCTACCTCTGCGGGGCTCATTGGGCCTGTCTACCTCTGCGGGGCTCATTGGGCCTGTCTACCTCTGCGGGGCTCATTGGGCCTGTCTACCTCTGCAGGGCCCACACTGAGGAAGATGTATTCTTTAAATTAGTTTCACAACCTAAGCATGACTTGGACTGGTGTCAGCCCTGTGTGCTCCATGAAGTTTGTTTATGCATACATTCTGTGCATGGAAGTGAGCGATTATTGATATGTTCTCATGAAAAGGTCCAATCACATTCATTGGCCGATTGTGTTACAATCCAATCATTTAAGAAGTTAAAAAATGTGCTCTGAATGACAGAGTTTCCGGGTCCCAGCTGGTTTAAGGTGACCTGCTTCACAAGTAATCTGTTTTAATAATGTAATCCTCAACTTGTGTGACAAGAGACCTGGACGAGGACGGTGTGGACCCAAACACTGGAGTACCCAAAGCAAGGATCGAGACACAATATCAAACTGGGTCGGGAACTGAGCACAAAACAAACGCTCGATGGTATCACTAGTAGGGCTTACGAGTGAGCACTGAGGCTCCGTCCAGGTGCTCTTTAAATACTCAGTTCTTGGCACCCAAAACGTGATTGCCAATTAGCAGGACCACCCTGAACCTGCAAAAGAGCCACGTCAGCTATCCATGCTCCGGAGGGTTAGAGCATCTAAATCCCAGAAGCTAGTGTGATTGGGAGTGTCTCCCACGTTTGATTTAAAATTTTTAATCAAAAATGCCATTTTCCTTTGGAGTGGCTGTGTTTACTTTATGAGTTTATTTTTCAATATTACAGATATCGCTTCATTCTCTGCCCAAAAAAGAATGTATAGTTCCAAAATGCCCATAAAACACTTTGCCGAGCCTTTTCGATTAACAAAATTCTGCCTACTGAGACAGGTAAGTCGAGGGATGCCTGCAGAAACCAATTGATTTTTGTGTCTTCTTCAGCTGGGAAAGGGAGAAAGCAAACCGTTCTGGGAAGTGGTGGAAGAAGAAATGGAGCGAGATACCTGATAAAGATCACAAAGGGGAGGAGCAGGAAGCCAGACTAATGGATGAGTCGGATGTGACTGAACCGCTGGAGGTGACAGTGGCGCGGGAGGAAATCAGCATGCTGCTAAATGAGCAGCAAAAAACTGCAGCACTCAAGGTGAGCAGGGAAATAGCTGACAGACCACCTGCAATGGGAGATGACAGGAGGAACTTTTAACTGAATTATAACAAAACACAAGGGACTTCTATGTGGAAGAATGGCACGTAAAACACTGAAATAATATTAAATCTTAGGTACATAAAACACAGTGAATTGCCTGGAATCTACACTCTTTCACTCAGAGTCATATAGCACTGAAACCGGCCCTTTGGCCCACTGAGTCTATGCTGTTCATTAAGCACTTAAGGAATACGCAGTTGACATTTTGGGCCAAGATTCTTCATCGGGATCTGACGAAGGGTTTCGGCCTGAAACACTGACTGTAAATACCTATCCATAGATGCTGCCTGACCTGCTGAGTTCCTCCAGCATCTTGTTCAAAGTATACTTGTTATCAAAGAATGTGTAAATTGTGCAATCTTGAGACTTGTTTGCTCCCAGGTAGCCACAAAGCAAGAAACCCAAAAGAATCCAGTTAAATAAAAAAAAAGACAAACAGCTGATATACAAGAGAAAGAAAAAAAACACAAGTCAAACAAGCAATTGAAGTGAACAGCGACAATCCAAACTTTGAGTCCTCGGATCTGAACCCTGGAGCAGCCCAGAGTAGGCCCAAAGACTCACCTATCAGTTCATTATTTTAGCAGGCACAGAGCAAAACAGCTGGGGCAGTCTTCATAGCCCCAGCTATACTGTAGAGAGAGAGGAGTGACCATTATGAAGAGTGAGCGAAATCGTCTCTCGCCCCTGATCCCAACACCCTGTCTTTTCAGTCTCTCTAGGCTGGCATTTAAATTGACCAAACGATGGACCAATTGAAAGGCTCTGGCGCCTTGGAGAGAGCGGTGAAGATCATGAAGAGCAAGTGAAACCAGCTCTTGCCCTGGATCCTAACACCCGGCCTTTTCAGTCCAGTATTTAAATTGACCAAATGACTGAACAGCGAAAGGCTCCACCCTGGAGAGAAGAGTGAAGATTGCAGAGAGTGAGCGAAATCAGCTCTCACCTCTGATCTGGTCCAGCATTCAAATTGTCTAAGTAGTGTATTGTACCTCACACTAGGACCCAGCTACCGCAAAGAGCTTGGGGCCTAGACCATGCCACCCAGTGACTCGCTCTGGGACCAGATTTTGACGTCCAGCCCGAAGCCGCTCTCAAGCTTTTCACATCAGCTCAATACCCAGAGTGATCCTACTTTGCACCTGGGCCAGTTGTAAGGACACCAAATCTCCTCAGCCTGGGCCCCGACTTCCCCTTTCGGTGCCCAGAGTGATCCAACCTCACACCGAGATCACCTATACGGACATCAGAACTCCATCTGCAACACTCCATCTTGGCTTAACCCCCGAACCCGCCTTACCTTCGCTCGCCCCTTCACTATTTGCGGTGATAATTTAGCACAATTTACTTCAGGAAAGTTATTTTTGGTGATGCTTTAGTCGGAGTTCTTAGCTACCAGAAAGCTGTTGCACGTGTTTGGTAGTATCATCTTAACTGGAAGAGGTAAAGAATTTACTAATCACAGGCTCCCTCCAAATTCCATAAGACCATAAGATATAAGAGCAGAAGTAGGCCACTTGGCCCATCAAGTCTGCACTGCCCTTCCATCATGACTGATTTATTATCCTTCTTAAGCCCCTACTCCTACCTTTTCCCTGTAGCCTTTGACACCCTGACATATCAAGAAACTATCACTGCCGCTTCAAATATACTCATTGACTTGGCCTCCATGGCTGTCTAATGCAATGAATTCCACATATTCACCACCCTCTGATGAAAGAAGTTCCTTCTAACCTTTGTTCTAAATGGACATCCCACTATTCCGAGGCTGTGGCCTCACGTCCTAGGTTATAGAAACATCCTCTCCATATCTATTCTATGGCCTTTCAATATTTGATAGGTTTCAATGAGATCCTCCCCTCTTTCTCCTAAACTCCAGTGAGTACAGGCCCAGAGCTATTGAACATTCCTCATACATTAACCCCTTCATTCCCAGAATCCTCCTCTGAACCCTCTCCAATGCCAGCACATCTTTTCTTAGATAAGGGGCCTAAAACTGCTCACAATTCTCTAAGTGCAGTCTGACCAGCTTCACATTCTTGTTGTTTATATTTTAGTCCTCTCAAAATGAATGCTAACATTGCATTTGCATTCCATACCACCAACTGAACCTACAAGTTAACCTCAAGGGAATCCTGCATGAGGACTCCCAAATCCCTTTGTACCTCTGATTTTTGAATTTTTGAAATAGTCTATGCCTTTATTCCTTTTACCAAAGTGCATGACCATACACTTCCCGACAGTATATTCCGTCTATTACTTTTTTGCCTGTTCTCCCAGTCTACCTAATTCCTTCTGCAGATTCCCTGATTCCTCAACACCACCTGCCCTTCCACCTGTCTTCCTATCATCTGCTAACTTGGTCACAAAGCTATCAATTCCATCAACTGAATTGTAGACATATAGCATGAAAGGGAGTGGATCCAATACAACCCCTTTGAAAACTACTAGTTACAGGCAGCCAACCAGAATAACCTCGTTTATTCCCACTCTTTGCCTCATGCCACTCAGCCAATCTTCTATCCATACTAGTATCTTTTCTGTAATATCACGGGCTCTTATCTTGTTAAACTGCCTCATGTGCGGCACCTTGTCAAAGGTCTTCTAAAAATCCAAGTAATCAAAATTCACTGAATCTCCCTTGTTTATCCTGCTTGTTATTTTCTCAAAAAATTCCCACATTTGTCAGGCAAGATTTTCTTTAAGGAAGCCATGCTGACTTTGGCCTTCTTTGTCACGTGCCTCCAAGTACCCCAAATTCTCATACTTAATAATGGACTCCAACACCTTTCTAACCACTGAAGTCAGGATAACTGGGCTATAATTTCCTTTTTTCTGCCTCCCTTCATTCTTAAAGAATCGAGTGACACTTGCAATTTTCCAATCCTTCAGAACCACTCCGGAATCAAATGATATTTGAATGATCATTACTAATACCTCCACAATCTCTTCAGTTACCTCTTTCAGAACCCTGGGATGAAGTCCAACTGGTCCAGGTGACTTATCTACCTTCACACCTTTTAGCTTCCCAAACACCCTTTCCTTCATAATAACAACTACACTCACTTCTGCCCCCTGACACTCTCGAATTTGTGGCACACTGATATTCTTCCACATGGAAAACTGAGGTAAAATACCTAAGTTCATTCACCATTTCTTTGTCCCCATTACTACCTCTCCAGTGTCATTTTCCACTGGTCCCATATCCACTTACATCTTTTTTACTCTTTAAATAGCTGGAAAAGCTTTTGGTTTGCTCTTCGATATTCTTGACTACATTACTTTCATTTTTCATCTTTTCGTTCCATACAGCTTTTTAGTTGTGTTCTGTTGGTTTTTAAAAGTATCTCAATCCTCTGTCTTCCCTCTAATTTTTGCTATATTATGTGCTTTCTCTTTTGTATATATGCTGCCTTTTACTTATTTTGTCAGCCAAGGTTGTCTCTTGCTCCTTTTAGAATACTTTTTCGGGTGTATCCAATCTGTGCCTTCGGAATTGCTTCCAGGAACACCAGCTGTTACTGTTCTGCCATAATCCATGATATTGTCCCCTTCCAATCAATTTTGGCCAGCTCCTCTCTTATGCCTCTGTAATTCCATTTACTCCACTGTAATACAGACACATCTGACTCTATCTTCTACCTCGCAAGCTGCAGGGTGAATATTATGATCACTATCTCCTAAGGGTTCCTTTGCCTTCAGCTCCCTAATGAAATCAGGTGGATTACACAACACCCGACCCAAAATGTCTTTCTCCGAGTAGGCTCAACCATAAACTGCTCTGAAAAGGGCATTTTGTAGGCATTTTACAAATTCCCTCTCCTGGGATCCAGCACCAACCTGATTTTCCCAATCGAGCTGCATGTTAAGATCCCCCATGACTATGTAACATTGTCCTTATTACATCCTTTTTCTACTTCCCGTTGAAATTTATATCCCACATCCTAGCTACTATGTGAAGACCTGTTTATAACTCCTGTCAGGGTCTTTTTACTCTTTTAGTTTCTTAACTCTACCCACAAGGGTTCTACATGTTCCAATCTATCATCTCTTTCTAAGGATTTAATTTTATTTTTTACCAACAAAGCCATTACCCTTTTGCCTACTCGCCTGCCCTTTTGATACAAGGTTTATCCTCTGAGGTTAATAACTATGATTTGTTTTCAACCACAACTTAGTGCTGCCTTCAACATCATACCTACGAATCTCTAACTGTGCGACAAGAATATTATTCTGAATACTTCACACATTCAAATATAATGGCTTCAGTCCTTTATTCATCCACCCTTTTTCGATTTTGCCCCCATGTTGCACTTCAACTCATCTCAATGATAGCCATTTTGCCCTATCATTTGTCTGTCCTTCCTTACAGTTTCATTACACAATTCATCAACTTTTATACCAGTTGCCCCACCCTCAGCCCTATCACTTTGTTTCCCATTCCCCTGCCATATTGGTTTTAAACCCTCTAGCAAACCTGTCCACAAGGATATTCCCATCAACTAGCAGGTCCTTCCACTCACTCACACAACAGAGGCAATTTACAGTGGCTGTTTACTAAACTGCTGCAGGTCTTTGGACTGCAGAAGGAAATCAGGGCATTCAGAGGAAACCTATGAGGTCATGGTGAAGACAAGTAAACTTCATATGGACAACCCTGGAGGTCAGGACTGAACCCAGCTCTCTGAGGCTATGAGGCAGCACCTCTATTGTCTCTGCCGCTCTGCTATCACTGTTGTTGTGGAATGAAATTTTGCTAATTCTGATGGCCTGCAATAGATCCCCAGATCAATCTGTTCTGAATCCACCCCATCTGATAAAGTGCAGGTGGTGTACTAACTAACTGGGGTGTCATCTGCATGAAGGTAGAATGTAGCCTCTGACAGAATTGTACACTCCTTCTGGCCATGCCATAGGCAACTACATATCTGATAGGTGGATTAGTGCAGACAATGGAACATTATCACTCTTATATTTGTTCTCCCACTGTTTGTTCGAGGCTCAGTCTGGCCTGAAGTCCTCCAGTACCTGGCCAGCTCAGTTGGTATGTGTGCTACTGATGGATGTTGAAGTCTCCCATCAGAGTACGTTCTGTGCCATTTACTTCCACATTGATTTTTCTAACTGATATTCACCAAGGAGGAAACCAATTCATCACTTGAGCTTTGTTCGTAGATGGTAATCAGCCAGAGGTTTCCTGGCCCCTGACCTGTGAGGTGTTATGAAAGTGTCGGGGACTGCCACCACCATTCCCTTCTAACCCTTTGGCATAGTCCCTTCATGGCTGGTGTTCCTGTCCTGTAGGGCAACCATACAAAGCTTTAAATGGTCATGTGTGTTACATGTAAAGTATGATTCTGTGAGGGTGACTACATTAGAGTGTTGGCCAATCATTCTGCAGCCACCCTCCTGATTTTGATCCATTCCTCAAATATTAATGAAGAGCGCTTGATTGGTGTGTCTCTGTCATGGTCGAATCTACTGCCTGAGCCAATGTAGAGTTGTCCACCCAGTTTAGTTTCTCTTGTACCTTATTGTGATTTGGAAACTTGAGTGACCTTTTCAAAAGATCTGCAGTCACATTTAAACCAGATCTCAGGAAAGCATGTGTGGTTTCCAGATGAGCTTTTAAGGGTAAAGCTTCATGCTGGCCATTACTGATTCCTGGTTTTATTCCACATTTATTTAAAAACAGAATTTGAATTCCTCAGCTGCTATTTATGGTTTGTACTTACGCTCAGTATGATGAGTCTGGATCTCTGGATTACCATTTCAACGATGTAAGCAAAGTGAGTACTGTGCCATTTCTTTCATTATCAGTGAGAAGGTCATTACAGAGTACAGCAGCAGATCTCAAGGGTAAATATTTGTTATATCAGGAGCATATCAACCCTAGAAGATAAATAAATGTTTGCATTTAGGAAAGCTGAGAAGCAGTTGAAAAAAATACCAGAATATTACCCCGATATCAAAATTTCAGTAGACACCATAATGAATGCAAACATTGTTGGCAGGACCCCCACAAATAAACCCGAAGGGTACACATTCTGTTCGTTGGCAATCAATTATTCATACATATGCTTCCTAATTGCTTAATGTGGATAAAAAGAATGTGTCAGGGTGTAGAGCGAAGCCAATAATTGCAGTTGTTTGTTTTGTTTCTTAGTGTGAGTTGGAGCAGAAGTTGGAGGAAATCAAGGCTAAAGTCTCAAAGATGGAGGATTTGCTACCAAAGTGCATCAGTAATAAGGAGCAGCAGGAGATCATGAGTTTGCTCTGTAAAGTTCATGAGCTGGAGGTGGAGAATACTGAGATCCAGTCAGCTCTGCTGAGGAAAGAGAACGTCCTCCAACAGAAAGACTTTGTTGTGCAGCGCTACGAACAACATCGATCACTCTGCAGTGAGATTATTCGGCAGCAGCAACAGCTGATAAATGGTACGGTAACAAATCAGTTAGAATGCTGGATGGAATATGATGCATATTAATTGTTAAGCTGCAGCTGCAGTGGATGAATGCAGAGCTGAATCTATTCTGACTCATTTTAAATGAACCTCAATATTCTTCCTCAGGTTCAGAACCAAGGTTGGTGAAGTTGATGGGAGCTAGATGGGTGGTGAATAGTTTAGCTCATGGTGGAGCTGCGGAGCAGACTCAATGGGCCGAATGGCCTACTTCTGCTCCTTTGTCTTGTGATCTTGTGAAGTTCTCTAAATAAGCCCCAACCAGGAGTGTAAAATAGCTTCCCCCACTTGTATATTCCAGCTCCCTTTCAGTGAAGGTCAGCATTCCATTAATCTTTTAAGTTCTTTTGTATGTACTTATTGATTTATAATGCCTTGTATTCTTGGAATACTGAATCGCTCTTGATGTTCCCCTTCATGCCTTGTGACGCATTGGGCAGCAACCTTGCCATTGTCTGTTTTTTTTTCATGAGGCTGAGTTCCTAGCTCGACACTCAACCCGGCACAGATGGAGAGCGTGCAAGGAGTTGGCTGGATTTGAACCCAGGACCACTTACCTCAAAGTCCAGTGCAGATGCCACTACACTACCGGACGGCTATTGAATCTCTCTGGAGGCTCACAATTCCAGATACTGAGGATGACTATCTCCCCTCTAGTTTTGCTTGACTGTTGATGCCAAGACATAAACCACAGATGTCTACCGTAGAAGGGGCAGGAGGTGTTGATGGGTAGGTATTTTGTGAGGTAGAGTACTCCTGCTCTTTACATTGGATGTCTATGTACTACAATTGCATGGATTTTTCTATGCTATTTGGAGTGTCCCTTCTTCAGTTTCAGTGGCCATGGGGCCAAGATTACCAGGAGTCAGTTTTTTGGAAACCTGATTATTTTATTATGCCCACCTGGTAATTTCTTCCTCTCACAGAGCATGGAATAGACTATTTTGGGCAGTTTTGTGTCAGGCTTGCTAAGCACATGGCCTCTCCAATGGAGACAACTAAGTGTAGTAGACTTCAGAGATAAGGATGTTGGGCCTCGGAGAGAACACTGATACCATCCTTCCAGTAGACCTGGAGGATTTTGCAGAGGCCTCAGGCTGATATCCTTTCTGTGGCTTGAAGTATCTGCTGAAGGTAGATGTGAGTTTTATGCTGGGTTTGAGGTTCTTGATCTTCACTCTTCTCCTCAGTGACCTAATGGCTGTGCTGTTGGACTTAAGGGAATGGTAGTTTTCATCAGCAATATTTGCTCCTGTGTTGTTGGAGCTGTCTCAGGTCTCATTGTAAACCTTCAATGTAAGAGGGTGGGTCTTAAAGAGATGGAGAAGTTGGTAGAAAACCATTACCTTGTGGATGCTGAGTGTAATGCCCATTCTCTTGGATGCTTCACTGAAGAAATAATGAGTGACTTGGAGGAGTTTAGTCCCTGAGCAGGCAGAATCACTGACATTTGTCCGTGTACTGCAGCTTCACTACTGTGCTTGTGATGACCCTGGTTCTGGAATGGAAATTTTACACTTGGCCACAGTGAGGAGGTGGTTGGGGAGGACTCTGGAGATGACGTTCCCTGTGTTAGACACCAAAGCAACTCTTCTGTAGTTAAAACATTTGGATTTGTTTCTGAAAGATCGTTCATTCTTATGGTCACTCTGAGGACCTCTGGCACTCCATCTTCCAAATGTGGATAAGGAAACTGTGGATTAGTGAATATCTTCACTCTGATTCATCAAAGAGTTAAGCACAACACATCTGAGCAAGATGCCTGGTCCAAGGACTGGCTCCGTTAAATTATCAGCAAAGGATGTTAGCATTGCCTATACCATGTCGGGTCCTGATGACAGTTAGACTAAACATGGTCCAGTCTACTCTATCATCTCCATCACCCGGCTCCAAAATACCAGTGTCCACTGAAATGTTGCTCTGACAATGTTAAAAGCAGTTCTTCCGAGGCAACATCTCACAAACAACTTGCCATCAGCTTTTAGCCAACAGTGGCCATAGCCAATGGATTAGCACCTATGAAGAGACTGGTGGTTGTTCTATCAAGTAGAACCATGACTGGTTTAATGAGAATGGCCAGGAGATCCAGGAAGAAGTTAATTGTAAGTTTAAGGTATTCCTAGATTGGAAGCTCCACCATGCCTCGAGTGAGAAGGATGACCTAAAGCAGAGGTCCAACAGAAAACCATTGACTCAATTTGGTAGACTTGGTTAGTATGATAGCTAACCCCCCGCAGGATAGAATTTGGTGGGGGTATTAATGAGAATGTGGGAGAATAAAGATATGGATTAATGTTGGACTACTGAAAATGAATGTTTAAAGGTCAGTGCGTACTCCGTCTCAGGGCCTGTTTCCATGCTGTATCTCTCCAAGTCTGCTCCATCAACTTTCTTCTCAGCCCCACTCTCCTTCTTTCTCCCTGTAACCCTTAACCCCTTCATTATCTGTGTTAAAGGGATAGCCCTTCATTTTGGGTCTGTGTCCTTGGTTCCAAAACTCTCCCACTAAGGAAAAGTCCCCTGAATGTTCACTCTATCCATGCCTTTCAATATTCAGTAGGTTTGGATGAGATCCACCTTCATTCTTCTAAACTCCATCGAGTACAGACCCAGAGCTGTCAACTGCTCCTTATATGTCAAGCATTTCATTTCCTGCGATTATTCCTGTGAACCTCCACTGAACCCTCTCCAGGGCCAGTACATCCTTTCTTAGATATGAGGCCTAAAATTGCTCATAGTATTCCAAATGGTGTCTAACTAATGCATTATAAATTCTCAGCAGTACATCCTTGCTTTTGTATTCCAGTCCTCTTGAAATGAATGCTAACAGCTCAACCTACAAGTTAACCTTAAGAGAATCCTTCTTTAGGACTTCAAAGTCCCTTTACACCTTCAAATTTTGAATTCTTTCCCCATTTAGAAAATATCTGCATCTTTATTCTTCCTAACAAAGTGCGTAGCTCACACTTCCTTATGCTGCCACTTTATTGCACAATCTCCCAACCTGTCCATTACCCCATTACTGTCTGCAGACTTCTTGCCACCACAACACTACCTGTCCCTTCACCTATCTTTGTCTTGTCTGCAAACTTGGCTACAACGTTGGGCGGAAGCAGTACAGGAACCTACCAATTGCGAGCAGTAATGATGTGCGGGGGTTTTTCAGCCGTACAAAGGTCATTGACAGTCCAAATACATCGAATGCCAAGAGCAGAGACAAATTTATTAGGGGCAGGAAAGCAGATTGTACTTACTTTTGCCTCCAAACCTGGCTAACAAGATGTTAAAAGGGTTTATAACAGCTTTAGATGAAACAGGGCCTCCAGGGGCAGACAAGTCTCTGAAATTCTGAACTAATTATTACCTAGAAAATATTCTGGTTTCCATAGTGGATAATTTATGATTACAAAGTCCACTCAGCTATAAAATTTAAAAAAAAAACAACCAAAAGCAAAAGTAATTCAGTTAATTAGCTTCAGTGCAAAGGAGGACCTACTTCTCAGGGAGAAGGGCCAAATCTGTCAATAACATGGCATTATATCAGACCACAAAATGCAAGCTGGTATGAAGTCCAGTTGAAGTTTCCACCTGCTTCAAAATGACATGACTCCTAGAGGTGCCCAAGCGGAGCAGGGTGAGCTGCCTCAATGACTATCGCCAAGTTGCAGTCTCATCTACTGTGATGAAGTGCTTTGAGAGGTTAGTCATGGGCAGAATTAACTCCTGCCTTAGCAACGACCTAGACCCACTACAATTTGCCTACAGCCACAGTAGGTTTACAGCGAATGCAATCCACTTGGCTATGGAGCACTTGGACAACAGTAATGTCTACAAAAGGCTCCTGTTTACTGATTACAGATCGGCATTCAATACCATTATCCCCTCAGTTCTAATCAATAAGCTTCAGAACCTGGGCCTCTGTACCTCCATCTGCAATGGAATCCTTGACTTCCTCATTGGGAGACCACAGTCAGTGCAGATCACTAACAGCATCTCCTCCTCTCTGACGATCAACACAGGCGCACCTCAAGGATGTGTGCTTATGTCACTGTTGTACTTGACTCTGTGACTGGGCACAGCTCAAATGCCATCTTTAAACTTGCTGATGGCATAACTTCCATTGGCAGAATCTCAGATAGCACTGAGGAAGCATACATGAATGAAATAGATCGGGTGGTTGTGTGGCATCACAACAATAACCGTACACTCAAAGTCATTAAGATCAAGGAATTCATTGTGGGCTTTAGGAAAGGAAATCAAAGGAACACACACCAGTCCTTATTAATGGATCAGCCGTGGAAAGGGTGAGCAGTTTCAAGTTCCTAGGTGTCAATATCTCGGAAGATCCTTCCTGGACCCTATATATATAGGGGTTTGAAGAGATTAGGTATCTCTGCCACCAAAGACTTTTAACAAATTTCTACAGATATACTGTGAAGAGCATTCTAACTGGTTGTGACAATGTTTGGTGTGGAAGGGCCATTGCACGTGATCAGAAAAACGTGCAGAGGATTATAAATTCAGCCAGCTCCATCATGAGCACAAGCATCACTCACAACACGCTGGAGGAACTCCGCAGGTCGGGCAGCATCTGTGGAAAAGATCGGTCGACGTTTCAGGCCGGAACCGTTCATCAGGACCGAAGAGGGAAGGGGCAGAGGCCCTATAAAGAAGGTGGGGGGAGGGTGAGAAGGAGAAGGCTGATAGGTTCCAGGTGAAAAACCAGTAAGGGGAAAGATAAAGGGGTGGGGGAGGGGAAGCAGGGAGGTAATAGGCAGGAAAGGTGAAGAAAGAATAGGGGAAAACACAATGGGTAGTCGAAGGAGGCGGAACCATGAGGGAGGTGATAGGCAGCTGGGGGAGGGGGAAGAGTGACATAGGGATAGGGGAAGGGAGGGGGAGGAAATTACCGGAAGTTGGAGAATTCTATGTTCATACCAAGGGGCTGGAGACTACCTAGACAGTATATGAGGTGTTGCTCCTCCAACCTGAGTTTAGCCTCATCATGGCAGTAGAGGAGGCCATGTATGGACATATCTGAATGGGAGTGGGAAGTAGAGTTGAAGTGGGTGGCTATTGGGAGATCCATCCTGTTTTGACGGACGGAACGGAGGATTGGGGGACCACTTCATCCAGCACCTCTGCTCCGTCCTTTTTTTAAGCGTTTGATGGTCTTATTGTGTGGGGTGCTTCTTTAAATGGGTTCTATGCTGTTTCTCTATTTTGAGGCTGCCTGCAAGAAGACTAATCTCAAGGTTGTATACTGCAGGGGTCCCCAACCTTTTTTGCACCGCGGATCAGTTTAATATTGACAATATTCTTGCGGACCAGCTGACCGCGAGGTGGGGAGGGTGTTCAAGTAGGGTTAAACTCACTAAACTCACCTCAACATGTCTTTTACAGTTAGGGTTGCCAACTTTCTCACTCCCAAATAAGGGACAAAAGTAGCAGTCAAATCCCGGGACACTTTACCCGAGGAAAGACTACCATGACCATGAAGCCTTACCTGTGTGCGCATGCGTGTCGTGCATGTACGCATGCGCGTAGTTGCCAATTTTTTTCCCCACAAATCGGTTTTGCCTTCATCTTCCCGACTACACTGTACATACATTATTTCTACTTTATATAGGCTGTGTATTTGTCATATCATTCTTGCTTTTACTGTATGTTAGTGTTATTTATTTTTGGTTTTATGTGTTATTTGGTATGTTTGGGTAGGATATTTTTTGGGTCTGGAAACGCTCAAAAATTTTTCCCATATAAATTAATGGTAATTGCTTCTTCGCTTCACGCCATTTCGGCACGAAAGTTTTCATAGGAACGCTGTACCTTAGCGGGGGAAATATGGGACAAGGGCCATCCTGTAAGGGACAAACCAATTTAGCCCAATATACGGGATGTCCCGGCAAATACGGGACAGTTGGCAACCCTATGTTCAAGTTCAACAGTGTGTGACAGGGAATGAGGAAATGTGCAGCTCACTCATATCATTTCCTCACGGCCCGGTAGCACATGCTTTGCGGCCCGGTACCGGTCCGCGGCCTGGTGGTTGGGGACCATTGGTATATTGTATATGTACTTTAATAAATGAACCTTGAACTTGAAATTACAATTTATAGTATATTTTATGTATTGCATTGCTGCTGCAAAACAACAAATTTCACTACATATGTCAGTGATGATAAACTAGATTCTGATTGTAATTCTGATCCAACCAGGAGTGGTTGTTACCAATTTCACTCCACAAACTACATTTTCAATCATGCAGCACTGAAGTAAACAGTGATGTGCAATCTAACCTGTGGCTATCAGATTTTTGGAAAATCGTACCATATACTTTCTTAAAGAGTGATACCCATAAAAATTGCTTATATATGTATAATTTATTAAGTTGTTTGGTTCTTTGGCCAAACCGTTTTTTTTGTTAATCCAGTATCTTGCTTTCCTTAATACATATCTATTAGCAAGGCGTAAAAGGAAACCTAGCAGTATAAATCACTTCAGTGTGCTGAGCAGTGGCTTAAATTTTCTATCCTCTGCGTCAATCCATTGCCTGCCAGGAAGTGCTTTGATTATATATCCTTGTAGAAAATAGGTTTGGTTTGTGGCACACAGAGCTTGTAAATTCTGTGCAAAAAGGCTACAATTATAAATCCTAATTACCCGGTCAGAACCACGTTTGAAATGAAATGTTAATATGCCCTGTGATGTCCTGCACTGCCCAGCAGATCTGCAGGATACTAGGCACATAACACTTGATTTTAGCGGCTACTCTATAGGAACCATTGCCCATCTGCTCTCTGATGTTTTCCTCTCATCTCTATGCCAGCCATGGCTTCTAGATGAACTCCATTTGTTGGTGTTTCTTTACCTTTCTTTAGTTCTTTGTAAATTTATATTTTTAATTTCTTACAGTTGTATTGTAACTAAATTTATTATCTTTATTTTTAAAATATTGTGGCATTCACTCTCTAAATTATGCTCCTGGTTTATTTCCTCTTCCTAATTCATTGTAACTGGGACTGGCCACTGCCAGATTGAGATCGGCTCCGTAAGAATATTCTGCAAAGTAACTTGGTGACCCTCTTCTTTATCCTGTTTCTGTTACGTTGCTGCAGTCATTTGCAACAGTGATCTGGAATAGCGACTAGATGGTGCCAGCAACCAACAGCAATATCCTGCGGCCATCTGACAGAACTATTACTGTACTTCTTTTAAATATGCTTCTTCTCAAGTCAAGTCAAGTCAAGTCACTTTTTATTGTCATTTCAACCATAACTGCTGGTACAGAACATAGTAAAAATGAGACAACGTTCTCCTGAACTACGATCAATTGCAGCCTATAATTTCCATTTTGAAGATGTAAGTTTGGGGCAACTAAGTGATCGGGCGCTTTTGCTACCTCCTGAGGAATTCAGCAAAGTTGAGTGCAAACCCATAGTCAGCTCCATCACTCCTCGCTGATTAAAGCAAGATTGAAATCGACAAAGATGAGAGCAGAAGATGAACGGAAGTTCAGGGTTATGATTTGTAGCTTCACAACATTAAACAAATTCAGATGAAGACATGGGAGTCCAAAATGTGAGTCAATCTTTGTGTTTACTTTAAGCGAGGCATGCATGTATCACGTGATAGTGTGATGACGTCTGCAATTCATGTATTTATACATAAAGAATTAATTAAACAAATAAGAAAACTTAATCAAACAATACATACACCAGATTACTGAAATATTATATACACAATATTCGGCACCATCTGCCTGCGTTTGACTGGTTTCCGTCTTGCTGGTACCGGAAGAAGGTGCAGGTTTAATTGCCTCAGCATGGCTCATGGCTGTAAAACTCTATTTTTGGGCGACTCAGCAGTTTGTTGTTTAATATCCTCATAGCTAAACACTCTCTGCAGTTGTGGACTTGTCTTTGGAGGACTCTGCAGTTCATATTCCATGTGTTTCTGGTTATTCTTTTCCTGCTATTTGCACGATTTGATCAAAGCACTTTGGCATGGAACGAGCTCTGCAGCTGAGGCCTACAGTCGTCAACTCAGTACTAAACTGAACTGACTCGATGACTGTGGTTCCTGGACCATTTTGAGGACTCCATGGTTTGATGTTTAGTATTCTGAGTGTTATTTGCTTACCTTTTGCTGTTTGCACGATTTGTTCTTTATTTCACACGTTCGGTGTTTGATGTTTTCTTTAAATGGCTTCCATGGTGTTTCTTGGTTTTGTGGCTGCCTGCAGGAGGACAAATCTTAGGGTTATATACAGTATATATACTTTAATAATAAATGTACTTTGAAACTTGGAAGTCTGGGCAGTACTTCCTATTGTATTATTTGGTGATAATGTTACATTAAAGATAACATTGAAATTTTTTCTGCAAGCTGACTTCCCTTGAGCATTTTATATAAGCACTAATTCCGTCTCTTAATTTTTGGTTTGAACTTTCCTAGAGGTGCCAGCTGTGATTCAAAAATTGGCACTGGCACTTCTCAGTTGTGTGTTTTTGACCCAGATCTGCAGACGCTCCTGTGAAATGCCAAGAGGGTATAGCACTGTCTTTCAGACAAAATGTTAAACCGAGACTTTGATGTTAAACCCATGGACTCACTTTAAAGGGTTTTACCACACATGTTCTCGGTATTATTTATTTATTTGTTTGTTTGTTTATTTGTTTTTTTGTATCTGCACAGTTTGTATTTTGTACAATGGCTGTTTGTCAGTCTTTGTGTGCAGTTTGTCATTGATCCTTTGTATTTCTTTATTCTAGTGCAAATGAATCTCAGGGTAGTATATGGTGAAATATATGTACTTTGATAAGAAATTTACTTTGAGGTGAATGTAAGACCCCTTTAGTACTATTTTGAAATAGAGCTGAGATTTCAGCCTAAAATGCTAACCAGTTTCGCTCATTCAGCCTTAACAGCTATTTACTATCACATCATGGGGAGTTGATAATGGACACCTTGGCCGTCCTGCTTGCTCCCTTAAATAGTGACTTCCCGTCAAAATAAATTAATTAGTCATAAAGTGTTCTGGAATGTCCTGAAGTTTCAAGAAGCAATGTGCTAGAAACTGAATCTACCATTTGGTGTTCGTAGCATTGACGCTGCCTTGCCCATTGCTGTTCTGAGTGTGCATATTTGATAGATCCTAATTGGCTCTAATTATACTTTTTAAGGTCTTTGCTTGTGAATTTATGTCCCACAGCTGCAGTTCTTAAATCCTTGGTGTGATTTATAATAATGCTTTAATCTCTCATGTGAAATTCAAGAGACAACTGTTAATTAAAGTACACTCATAAATATCTTACTTTTGATATTCTTCCTTGTTGATAACTAAACATTTCCAGAGGTGCGAATGTGGTTAAATATTATCAGATAGCATTTTTGCTGTCCATCGTTTGCAGTGGTTAAGATTAGGATAGACAATGTTGAATAAGTGAAGAACATGTGAGATGTGTCCTTATGTATAAGTGTTGTGTATTTACTGTAATATTTCTGTAATGTTGTAAATATATTGTTTGATTAAACATTCTTTTTGTTATGGGTTATACAGTATGTAAAAATACATGAATTGCGTGTGTCATGATGCCACCACATGATACGTGTGAGCCTCACTTAAAGTAAAAACAAAATTGGACTTGCATTCTCCACTCCCCAGTTTTCCTTTCAATTCATTTCATTTCATGTTTTGGAGTTAAAAAAACATAACAGATGCAACAAGGTATTTTAAAAACAAACCCAATATGACTACCAACCTTTTGAAGGGCAGTGAGAAATTAGTGTTCAAAAAAAGTGCAGTGAAGAATGGTCAAGTTAAAAAAAAAAGGTGGAGTATGTTTTTTCCCTTTGGAGCAGCACAATTTCTTCATGAAAATAAAGACAACTGAGATAAGAAAAACACAGTAAACAGAAGAATTCGCAGGTTCATAAATAATGAATACCATGTGATAATAATCATATAAAATAAAGAGAACAAAAGGTTGGCTACATCAGAAAGATTGGTGCGTTTGATGACACGATGGATAACTGGTTCATGTATACTGAGCAAATTAAGCAGTATCTTGATCCAAATGAAATAGCTGTTGGAAAGCCTATAGCAGTTTTGCTGTTATTTTAGCGTATTTGGTTTAAAGGTATATGGTTTGCTTAGAAGTTTAACTGCTCCAGCCAACCAGCTGAAATGAGCTTTGTTAATATTGTGAAAGTAATGCAGAAACAATTAAAACCAAAACCATTGTTGATTGCTGAATGCTTTAGGTTTCATAAGCAGAATCAAAAGGAAGGAGAGTCCATTTCAGCTCTCATGGCTCAATTGAAGAGATTGGTCGGTTTAGTAATTGGATTAATGATGCACTGAGAGATTGTTTAGCTGTGGAATCTTACAAGAAAGCATTCAAAATGGCTTCTAACTGAAGCATAACTTACTTTAAAATATCAGTTAAAATAGCTATATCAATGAAACAGCAGAGAGAACCACAATTTAGGCATTGAGTAAAATTGCAATGTTGAAACAGAGACCAGCTTCTCAATAAATTTTTTTACTATTGTGGCAGGGGGTCATGTATACCAGAGCAATGCAGGTTTAAAGATGAAACTTGCCTGGAATGCAACAAAGTATGACACATATGAAGATCAAGTCAGGCAGACAAAAGTAAATGGACTGCACAGGGAAGAGAAAGATAAAAAGTTGTTGCAGTTTTAAAAAGAGCACTAATCTGCACGCTGTTGATGAAAAATCTGATAATGAGGAGAGTGACACAGGTCTGTATAGCCTTGAGATTTACATTAGACAATCAATATGACTTACAACAGAAGTGAATGACAAATTAATTAAAATGGAATTGGACAATGGCTCGGATGTTTCAGTCATTCCACAAAATGAGTTTTGAATGACATTTTAAAGATACTAAAGTGAAGCCTTCAGATATCAAACTACGAACTTATACTGAAGAAAAGGAACTCCTGTGGGAATTACATCTATAACAGTGAAATACAACAGTCAATAAGCCACATTAGGCTTGTATGTGGTAAAAACTAAAGGGCCAGCGTTGTGGGAATATGACTGGCTGAGACAACTACAACTTGATTGGAGATCCATCCACAATTTACATGCCACATCTCCTGCAAAAGAGTTAATTGAAAGTGAATGCAGAAAGTTACTGGATGATACCACAGCAGTGTTCAAAGATGGCATTGGAAAACTCAAACATATCAATGGTAAAATTGTGCTAAATGAAAATGTCAAACCCAAGTTTTGCAAACCCTATCCAGTTCCTTATACTCTCCATGATAAATCAGCCAGCGAGCAACATCACATGGAAGCTGAAAGAATTCTTTCCAAGTTTGAGTGGAACCATGAGCAACACCAGTGGTCCCAGTAGCCAAGCAGAATAGGTCTGTCAGGATCTACGGTGATTTTAAGGTCACCATCAACCCAGTACTGGAAGTAGGTCATTACCCTCTGCCCAGGATAGCAGATATCTTTGCAACCTTTCTGGAGGGAAATACTTCAGCAAAGTAGGCTTAGCAGGGGCCTACCTACAGATGGAGATGAAAGAAGAGTCCAAAGTGTTTCTCACCATAAACACTCACAAATGGTGTTGTCACAATAATCGTCTTATTTTTGGAGTAGCATCTGCACCTGCACTCTGACAGACAGCTATGGGCTGGGTGCTGCAATTCTACCCAGACAGTCAGTGTGACCTGGATGCCATCATTGTTACCAGTAAGGATGACCAGAAACAACTCCAAAATTTCAAGACAGTGTGTTAAAAAGATTAGAAAATTATGGGCTCAGAGCACGACGCAACAAGTGTGAATTCTTTAAATCAATCACTTACTGTGGTCACACCATTGACATACAAGAACTACACAAGTGTCCTGAGAAATTCAGGCAGTGGTGGATGCCCCAAGGCTGAAGTGTCACAGTTGTGGTCCTTTTCAGGATTTGTCAATTACTATGACGGTTCCTGCCAAACCTGACTACTGTGTTCCACCCCTTGAACTCATTACTACAGATCGGAAGAAATGGCAATGGAGGTAGCTTTCAGAACGGTAAAGGAAATGGTGACATCAGCCACTGTACTCACACATTATGAACCATACCGTCCAGTGCAACTTGCCTGTGACACCTCGCCTTATGCTATAGGTGCAGTTATGAGTGATGGAAGTGAATGCCCCATAGCCTCTCATCATGTTCCCTGACTGCTGCAGAGAAAAATTACGCATTGATTGACAGGGAGGCCTTTAGTCTAGTTTGGGGTGTAAAGTATTTCAACCATACTTGTATGGGAGAGTATTTAAAATTATGAGGGGGATAGATAGCGTTGACATGGATAGGCTTTTTCCATTGAGAATGGGGTAGATTCAAACAAGAGGACATGAGTTGAGAGTTAAAGCGCAAAAGTTTAGGGGTAACATGAGGGGGAACTTCTTTACTCAGAGAGTGGTATGTTCAGGAAGCCAACAGGTCCAGAAGATACCTAGATGAATGCCCCTATATCCCTGGGAATAGTCTGCAATGCCCTGGTAGAGGATTCATGTGGATTTTGCTGGACCATTCATGGGCACAAATTTTCTTGGTAGTGTTGGATGCAGCTACAAAGTGGCCAAAAGTGTTCCCAATAGTCTCCACTACAGCCTCGCACACTGTTGATTTGTTGAGAAGCCGTTTTGAAAGTACTGGTGTTCCAGAACACTTAGTCAGTGACAATGGACCATAGTTTTTCATGGAACAGTTTCAGTCATTCCTGAAAATTAATGGAATAAGGCATATTACATCTGTACCTACCACCCAGCTACAAATGGTTTGGCTGAAAGATTTGTCCAGAGTCTAAAGAACACACTGTGAGCAAATATCAGCAGAACACACTACACTCACACTGAATCAGAAACTCGTCAATTTCCTCCTTGTAGATCTCAATGCAACACCCTCCACAACCAACAACCCACCAGCTATGCTGATCCTGGTTTGTCCCTTGCGTTCACACTTAGGCTCCTCAAATCGAACCTTAGAAGGAGTATGCAGAACAAACAGCTGAGACAAGTTGCTGGTTCCTCAAACAAGGAGGTTTGATGTTTCACTCCTGGACAAGCTGTCCTGGTGAGGGACTACAGGACTGATCAAAAGTGGGTACTTGGAAAGATTAAGGACAGAACTGGACCACTCTCCAACCCAGTGGAGATTGGGTCTGATGTCGTCTGGAGATGAAGCATTGATCAGTTGAGGAGGGTGGAGTCAATTGTCAGAGAAGAAAGGTGGCCAGCGCTGTCAGAACCACATCCTGCAGTCCCAGAATCAACTTTACAGCCACTGTGGAGGAAGCCCCAGAATCTGAGATTGCTTCACAGCCAAAAGGCTCCTCTGCCAAGCAATTTGACTCACCTTATCTGGGGAGACGTTATCTCACAAGAGTAAGAAATTCTCCATGATGATTAAATCTTTAGGCCTGAATGGAACAGTTTAAAATTTATTAAGCAATGCCGTGGTTGTAAAGTAGTTGTATTATACAGTATACTGTGTGTGTATCCATGTTTATATATATACAAAGCACCAATGAGACATTCTGGAATGATCAATAATCACTTGTTTGGAATCAGATGACCTTGCCTGGTGTCTCAGGGCTGGGTGTGTCTGCACCCAGGCTTCCTCCCCTGTCCCCCGCCGCCCCCGACACTGCACTCCTTCTCAGCCACAACCCACACACCTCCTGGCTCCATTCCCAACATTTACTCTTGCTAGATGTACAATCTCGCTCTTCACTCCATGTTAGAGACAAGAGACTGCAGACGCTGGACCTGGAGAGAAACAAACAGTCTGCTGGAGATCTCAGTGAGTCAGGGAATTGAACAGTTAACCTTTCAGGTCAAGACCCTACACTTGGACTGAAAGAGCAGAGGTGAGAGGACAAGGTGGGGCAAAAAGCTGATAAATGATAGGTGGATTCAGTTGAGGAGGGATGAATGGCAAACAGAGGAGGGAAGGGTAGAAATAGTGACAGAGGCTGGGAGATGATAGATGGAGGCAACAAGGAGCTCCAGAACCTGATACGAAAGGATCATTGATCCAAAAAAGGCAGGTGGGGTGGGCAGCTGGGAACAGTAGGGCTAGGGGATGCAGTGGGAGTGTATGTTTTCACCAATAAAATGGCAGAGACATTATACATTTCAGAAAAGCCATAACAACTGATTTATTGCACCCCAAAAACTGAACCCAAAGCACGCTAAAAAACCCTTTACATAATAATGTCATCACGTCAGACCAACCTCTTAAATGGAAACCCCAACTCAATGTCAGCGGTTGTGAGTTATGTACATTTCCTCAAGTTACATTACCCTACACAGGAACCCCTCCCCCACCCCCAGAATTTACTAAAACTGGCATTGTGAGCCTGGACGAGGCGCCCAGCTCAGGTCTTATGTTCCATTGGTAGAGGAACACCAGATGCCTCTGACTTGTCCAGAAGTGTGTTGACACACTCACGGTCATGTCATGATGCAAGGGGCGTAGTAGCGGAATCCTCCAAATCTTAGTGGTCCGGATTAAGGCAATCTATTGAAATATGTTCAGGTTTACCGCTCTTATCTATGATAAAAATCTTTTCTCCCCATTTCAAAACATGAAACAGGCAATTATAAAGGGGCCTAAGGGGACGATGGTGTACATCACGGGGGACAAAAATGAACAAGGCGGAATCAAAATAGGATATACATGGTAAATGGTAGGACATTGAAAAATGCAGTAGAACAGAGGGATCTAGGAATAATGGTGTATAGTTCCCTGATGTGCAATCTCATGTGGATAGGGTGGTGAAGAAAGCTTTTAGTATGCTGGCCTTTATAAATCAGAACATTGAGTACAGGAGTTGGGATGTAATGTTGAAATTGTATAAGGCATTGGTAAGCCAAATTTGGAGTATTGTGTACAGTTCTGGTCACCGAATTATAGGAAAGATGTCAATAAAATTGAGGGAGTACAGAGGAGATTTACCAGAATGTTGCCTGGGTTTCATCTCCTAAGTTACAGGGAAAGGTTGAACAAGTTGGGTCATTATTCTTTGGAGCATAGAAGGTTGAGGGGGGACTTGATAGAGGTATTTAAAATTATGAGGGGTATAGATAGAGTTGACATGGATAAGCTTTTTCCATTGAGAGTGGGGGAGATTCAAACAAGAGGACACGAGTTGAGAGTTAAAGGGCAAAAGTTTAGAGGTAACATGAGGGGGAACTTTTTTACTCAGAGAGTAGTAGCTGTGTGGAACGAGCTTCCAGCAGAAGTGGTTGAGGCAGGTTCAATGTTGTGGTTTAAAGTTAAATTGGATAGATATATGGACATGAAATGAATGGAGGGTTATGGGCTGAGTGCAGGTCGGTGGGACTAGGTGAGAGTAAGAGTTCGGCACGGACTAGAAGGGCCGAGATGGCCTGTTTCCGTGCTGTAATTGTTATAATGTTATATGGTTATAATGTAGATCAATAGGAACCCAGGCGTGCTGTGCACCATGTTGAGACATAGGAATAGTTGAAAAGGAATTTAATTTACTGAGGAGGGTGGAACACTGTGGAAAGGCAGATCAGGTGGCCATGGTATCAGGAGCAAAATCTCCTGGCACTCATATTGGATATCCATGTGCCAACTCAGCCACGGACGACTGCAGGTCCTCTTTTGGAGCTGTTCTGAGCCCCAGCAGGACCCAGAGGAGCCAATCCTGCCAACACTCATCGGTCAGGGAAGCCCTCAAAGCAGCCTTTAAGGAGTGGTGAAACCGCTCACACAGGCCGTTGGATTGCGGTTGATATGCCGTGGTGTGATGTAGCCTAACGCTGAGGTTCTGGGCCATTGCCACCCCAGGTCTGATATGAATTGGGGATCCCGGTCAGAGCAAGTATAAGATGGGGTGCCAAACCAAGCAACCCAGCTGCTGAAGAATGCCTGAGCCATGTCTGCGGGCATTATTGATGCTAGGGGAGCAACCTCTGGCCAGCTGGTGTTACAGTGCACCATGGTAAGGAGGTGCTGAAAGTGGGGGGTTGGGGGGACTGTGGAAGAGGACCAACAAGGTCCACACTGACCTAGTTGAACCGTCGCACAAGGACTGCAGAAGTTGCCAATGGCATCTGAACATGATGGTTAATTTTTGCCCTCTGGCACTCCACATGGGCTACAGCCCAATTATGCACGTTGTTTCAGAGGCCATGCAACACAAACTTTACAGCAACAAGTTTCTATGAGGTCTTCCATACCGGAAGCGAGATACCATGTATGGAATCAAAAACAGTCCGCCTCCTGTTTGCAGGCACGATGGGACGAGGGCGACCAGTTGAGACATCACACAGAAGGGGGCCACAGGCCCATGATTGCTGGTTGCTAAGCCTGGACCTCTGTGTCAGTAGGTTCGTCAGTTGTCATGCTGACATTGTCAACCCTTATGCGTACGGTCTCAATGGCTGGCTGTGAGAGGCAATTAGCCACAGCATTATTTTACCTCTTGATATGTTGTATATCAGTTGTGAATTCGGATATATAGGTCAGGAGACATTGCTGTCATGCAGACCAAGGGTCTGATATTTTGGTGATTGCATGCACGAGGGGTTTGCTCCTGTAAAGTCTTCTCTAAGTCAAGGACCATCTGGGTCTGAGAATGTATTGCCTTTTGCCTACCACTCTCATGTGTTGGTGGTAGAGATCATGGGTTTGTGTGTGTTGTCACAGGGCACTTGGAAAATTACAGAACATTAGTAAAGAAGTTAATTGGTGCAGGATGGATCTTTTCGAATGTGCATTCTCTGCTACCTATTCTGCTTTCATTTCAAAACCATGGATGGTCAATGCTACTCAATTCATGCATTGTTTTGACAGATTTGTCCCGGTAAGAATATTAGTGCCAGGGACTAGGTTAATGAACACAAAAGGCTGTATTAGCACGTTGCATGCTCGCCGTTCTTTACCTGGTAAGCACAGAGTCACTATTTGTTTGCTATACCTCCACCAATAAGTAAACAGAGCAGAAGGTCTGATGTGTTGAAAAGCTCCACTCCAACCCAGGCTCATTAATTATCCCAGTTTCCCCATGTAGAATTTAATCATAATTAGTATGTTCATTAATGCTACACCAACAAGATGTACAATTAAATGTATGCATTATTTATGTACTTCCTAATCATTAATTGCCGACTAGCACTGAAAGTCCACAGCAGTTGCCATTTCATTAGCTCCTCACTCAACCCTGGAACACCTGGACAGCAAAGATGCATATTTCAGGATGCACTTTATCGACTACAGCTTGGCGTTCAATACTATCACCACCTCAAAACTAATCAATAAGCTTCAAGTCCTTGGCTCCATATCTCCTTGTGCAATCGGATCTTCGATTTCCTCACTTGCAGTCCCCAGCCAGTTTAGATTGGCAACAACATCTCCTCCACAATCTCCATCAGCACCCCTGCTCTACTCTCTTCACACTTATGACTGTGTGGCTAAGCACAGCTCCAATGCTATATTTAAGTTTGCTGATGACGTCACTGTCACTGGCCGAATCAAAGGTGGTGATGATTGGAGGGAGATTGGAAATCTAGCTGACTGGTGCCACAACAACAATCTCTTATTCAATGTCAGCAATCTCAAAGAGCTGATTATTGACTTCAGAAGGAGGAAACTGGAGTCCATGAGCCAGTCCTCATCGGGGGATCGGACGTGGAGAGGGTCAGCAATTTTAAATTCCTCAGTGTGATCATTTCAGAGGATCTGTCCTGGGCCCAGCACTAAGGGGCAATTACAAAGAAAGCACAGCAGTACCTCTATTTCCTTAGGAGTTTGCAAAGATTCGGCATGACATCTCTAACTTTGACGAACTACTGCAGATGTGTGGTGGAGAGTATATTGACTGGCTGCATCACAGCCTGGTATGGAAGCACCAATGCCCTTGAAGGGAAAATCCTGCAGAAAGTAGTGGATATGGTAAAGCCTTTCCCAGCACTGAGCATATCCACATGAAGCACTGTCTCAGGAACCACATCAAAGTTGCTGGTGAATGCGGCAGGCCAGGCGTCATCTCTAGGAAGAGGTACAGTGAACGTTTCGGGTCGGGACCCTTTGTCAGGTCTCGGCCTGAAACATCGACTGTACCTCTTCCTAGAGATGCTGACTGGCCTGCTGCCTTCACCAGCAACTTTGATGTGTGTTGCTTGAATTTCCAACATCTGCAGAATTCCTCGTGTTATTGTCTCATCAGGATTCATCAGTGACCCCCACCACCCAGGTCATCTCGCTGCTACCATCAGAAAGGAGGTACAGAAGCCACACGACTCATACCACCCAGTTCAGGAACAGTTATTACTCCTCAACTATCAGGCTCCTGAACTTCATTCAACTTCACTGGCCCCCATCACGAACTATTCCCATAACCTATGGACTTACTTTCAAGGATGATCTCATGTTCTTGATATTTAGTGCCTGTTTATTTATGGTTATAAATTGTTTTTAAAAATTTTTCTTAGCACAAGCACACTCATTTCTCAATTGCTAGGAACTTTCAGACTATTCTAGTAGTGCTTAGTATTGTGGCTTTCTGAAGATTTACAGAAATATTGCTGTGTAATCCTAATTATATAATGCTATTGTGCAGTGACTTTGGGAAGGTACCCATTGTAGATATTAATATTAGGACAATGTATACCCTGTTTATGTTCCATAGTCTTTCAATTTCCTCTTTTAATTCAGCATACTTCTGTTGACTTTCATTTAACGATTTCTGTATTTTGTGTGTGTTTGGAATGGCTGTATCTATTGAGTAAGTTGTTCTTGCTTGTTTATCCTGTATCATTATATCCAGACTGTTATAATGGATTGTTCCATCTGTTATAACGAATCAGTTGTAATATAATTTGTCGGACTCTGACTCTAAATCTAGATCAGGCTTTTATTTATAGTAAGGTATGGTGTCTTTTATGAGTTTGTATGTTAAAGCAAGATTTTAGTGAATGATGTTTGCCACTTGATTGTGCCTGTGTGAGTAATCAGATTGAGTTAAACTGCTGCAGGATTCTGGTTTCTCTTGGCATTTTCTGCATTTATCATCTTGAATTTGTTGGCCTTTTGTTCTGTATTTCTGATTATTTATTGTGTTAATCACCTGGTCCTGTATTGCCACAAGGAACCCCTCTCTTTCTGTGAAGAGGTCTTCAACTATTATTATTATTATTATATTATTCTCTTTCTTTTTGTATTTGCCCAGTTTGTTGTCTTTTGGACACTGGTTGTCGGATCTTTTGGTATGGTCTTTCATCGATTCTTCTATGATTGTTGGATTAATTTATTATACCCACAAGAAAATGAATCTCAGGGTTGTATATGGTGACATATATGTACTTTGATAATAAAATTTTCTTTGTACTTCTTGAACTTTGAATTGTCCATAAATTATATTTTCAGCCATAATCAGTTAATGGTAATGGTTAGACAAGCAGTTGTGGAAGGAAAATGTAAAGAAGGAGTAGATTATTAGTTGGGGGACTGGAGAAAGGAATGGAGCTGCTGCCCTTTGTCCAGTTGAAAACCCAAAGTTTGTCCATGGTTATCAAGAAGATCTTGATGCATGAAACCTCACTATCAGTACCATACTTAAAATTCAAAGAATTATAACAAGCTGACATAAAGTTGCTTCTTTAAAGATATTTCATTTCTAATAGAGGCATTGAAACTTTTAGATATTAATAGCTTTAAAGCAGGGTTTTAAGCACAGTACATTACATATTGGGTTAAGTTATGCTGCAGGTTTACAGAACAGAGGATTAACACACTCAAATGAAATTCCTTGGTCCAAAACATTGCCAAAAGCATTAAGTCAGTTTTTTTATGACCAGTATTTGACAGTCATTTAGGATATGTTTTATCAGCAGTCGGTGCCAATAAAAGTCAGGAATCAAAAATATAACAGCAAATATTTCAATTTGCAAAGGTGGATCTGCAGATAATAAATGGCAAGAAAAGCAGCAAAAGCTTTGAGGATAAATTGTTAATTTCCCCTGAAAGTTGATGGATGATTTAATTGAGTTGCTTAACAGAAGAAAGGATATGATGAGTAAACACTGTAAAACAATTCCCTCTCATGAAGTCACAGGCTTGGAAACTCTTAGTCACAGCACATTGCTTTCATGTACTGTGTGAAGAAATATAAAAACATTATTGCAAGACATGGGGTTGGACAGGGTTTCTTTGAGTTACAAAAGGATGCTTTCCTGGAAATGCTTCATGGAGCAAAATCTCATTGTTGCAATAGCTGTGCCAAATTTTTTATGGTTATTTTAAACAATGAATTTCAATGGGTGGAGAATGAGAAGCTATTTGCTATCGTGAGAAATAGATTTGTATGTTGAGGATATACTTCTTACATAAATCAAGGAGTATTTCTAGGTTTGTACAGTTCTGGTGACATGCCAAATTGGTTCGGGATTCTCAAAGCATGTCGTCGTTGTCCTCGTGGCTATCCCTCGAGGTCGAGGATGATGGTCTTCGTTCCGTTGATCTATTTATGGGCTCTCAAGTGGCTTATGAGTTCAATCTTGGCTTTGAAAGTTCTTCCGCATTCAGGACAGGTAGTTCCAGATGACAGATCGGGCTTTGGTTGTTGTTGCCTCTCTTTCCATTTTCTTCTTTTTTCTTCTAATTCTGCACATCTGTTGGCTTCGAAAGTTGCTGTTCCTTCTCGGATGATGGCTTGCCAGAGTTTCCTGTCCTTGGCATTGGTTTCCCAATTGTTGATGTCGATGTTACATTTCTTCATGTTGGCTTTGAAAACGTCTTTGAATCTCTTCTGTTGTCAGTCTCTTTTACGCTTGCCTTCTTTAAGCTGGGAGTAGAAGATTTGTTTCAGCAGACGTTCGTCTTTCATCCGAACAACATGACCGCTCCATCTTAGTTGGTTCTTGATGACGTAGGCTTCAATACTTGTTGTTTTTGCTTCATATAGCACGCTGACGTTGGTTCTGCTATTTTCCCAGCTGATATTTAAGATGTTTCGAAGACAGCGTTGAAAAGTTCCATCAAAGTATGTAACGTGCTTAGGTACAGAGAAATACAGATATATATATATAGTGGTATTATCTGGCCCCATTGGCAATGGATTACAGCCTGAATGTTTCCCTGAACTACTGCCAATGGTTAATTATAATTCTGAATCCCCTGATGAACTATCAATATAAGTGAAGTCACAGTGTCTTAGCGCATGAGTCTACACCGACCATCAAGCATCCATTTACAAATCCTAAATTAATGTCATTGTGTTCACTCTACATTCCCACTCACTCCCCCAAGACTGTACTAGTCACTTACCGACCAAGGGAAGTTTGCAGTGGTTAGGTAATCTCCCTTTGGGATTTGGGAGGGAACTCACATGATCACAGTGGGAATGTGCCAATTGCACACAGACAGGACTGGAGCTCAGGATTGATCCCAAGGGCACCCTATCTGTGAGGCAGCAGCTCCACTGGCGGCATCACTGTATCACCAACAGAGGGAAGAGTAAAACCTTTGCTTTACCATACCATCTCTATCCCCTCTACCCTTCAATCCCACTGATCCTTCAGTAGACCCCAGTCTCACAAAAACTCACAGATCTCTATTAATGCTGAAATCTCTTTTGTGGCTCTTCAGTTTCCCCTTTTCTGTCTTCCACCCCGCCACCATTCTGATTGACAGGACTCACACCACCCAAATGCTGGTCTTCACTTCCTCCTGTTTTGCCACTTCTCTTGTTTGCCAACATAACCTAGTCATTAATCACACACGTGACCAATGGCTCTCTCGTCCCTGACTCCCTGAGGGTCCCAGCCTGAGCACTACTGAAGCTCAGAATAACAAAAAGATAGTGGAAATTGATGTCGCTAAAACCAGCTGCACACTCAACATTGTTCCTCTGTTGCTCGGTACAGAAAAATGGAAGCTCATTCATACTGATAAATCTGATGGTGGATGCATTGTTCAGGTCCTAACAGATAAAGAACTGATGAATAATAATGGATAGGTTTAGCAGGAAGTAAGATATTGAATGTATTTATTTGACAGCCACCTACATTGGGTCAGTTATGTTCTTTAAGTTATAATAATGTGAGAAGTGCCCCTTTTGTGTCTCAAAATCACTATCACTATGATGGATCAGGAAAATGTAAGTGACAAAGCCCATGGAAACACATTCATTTACCTAGAAATAATGTTACCAGTTCATAATATTATGTCTTTCTTACAGAGTAATGCATGGGAGTCCTTACAGTGGAACTAATATGAATCAATCAGGTTTTCAGCAAAGTTTAAATTCTAACTTGGTGCCTGACTCCTTCATGTAGTTAATGCTGCTTTTTATCTCCCCTAGATCACAACATTGATGTTCCACAGCAGCTACAGAATCTCTACACCCTGTATAGGCAAGAGACGGAGGAGGGGATGTTGGATAATTTGAACACCCTTCATACCATCACCTCCAACACGTTGAAGGTAACAGAGCAGTTGCTTTAATTGTATCATTCTGTAGTTGATACTAATGGAGTTATTTATTAATCAATTATATGCTATACCACTACCATGACTGGTGCATCAACTACAGCTTCATGGAATAGATTTACAATAACAACAACAATAACATTGATATAGCAGCTAAGGAATTTGTTCTCCTAATGCTGATAAAAGATCAGTGCAGTTTAATATATGCATTTGATCCAGAGTAGAGCAAACCTGCAATTATTTCTTGCTCTCTTAACACCCAAAAGGAACCAAATCCCCTGTGAAAGCTGCTGCAATGGTATGGTATTCTCCAGGATGTGGAGGTCATGTAGTAATTCTGACACCTAAAAGAAACACCCTAAACCATAAATGTAACTGAACAATTAATTCCACTGCATTGAGGAATCTTGTATGTGTGTGACAAGTGCACACCTACCTCACTTGTCCATTTAAGTCCAGAATAAATGGGACATAAAACATAATTTGCATGACAATAACACTGAGGCTCTGAGTGGTCATGATATAATGGAGCAAATCTGTTAGCAATTTCTGTAGTATGTAGCTAAATCAGGAAATCCAGATGTGTGGAATCAAGATATTGCAGTTTGTTGTGTAATCAATGATCTGATGCAAATAGCTATTTACCAACTATTCTTTCTCTACAAGCTATTGAAAGTGCCCCATCTCAATTTACGTGGTATAATGTGAGACTATTATCAGAACTGCTCAACAGCACTCGTAGCTCTAAAATACTCATTTTATATGTGTGAATTGCAATTCTTTTAGTACTCATTTTATGATTCCAAGATTTTTACTAAGTACATGAAGTAAAAACGTTGTCATTCAGCAAACTCATGCAGGATTCTGCAGGGAACAGATACTGGTCTATTTTCTGTTTCAGTCAAGTAAAATGATCCACCAGTATGATGTAATCTTTCTGTGGTGTGATAACACAAATAGAAAATTTCAACCCTATAACCTTTCTATCACAAGATCAACTTCTAAATCCATAATAATTCCTGTCTTCAAACAGCATGAGCCTCAGCCTTGTTGCCTTATCAAACTCAACATTTCCTATGCTCTCTAGGTGAGCTCCCAATATCACATAATATAACTTTTCCTTCATCTTAAACTCTCAGATAATACTACATTGATTGTTCCATGTCACACCACTCACACATCTGTCATGATGGATTGTCTCCCATACCTCAAAACCAATAAACGTCGTCGATATTGCTGTTGTAGGAGTCCCGAGCGAACTCAAGTGCAGGAATCAGAGACTTTGGCAACTCAAACAAAACAAAAGATTCATTACAGAAATTAACTAACATAACTAACAAAAGCTCAGGCAAATTATACAGAATCTAGAAGCATGGAAATCATACAAAATACACAGGAGAACTCGGTCTGAGACAAGGATTCACATACTAACTGAAAAAAATCATCTTTTTCTTTTAAAAGTGACCCTAGTTGTGACAGTTGTGTCTTTAACATTTTAGTAATATATGCTTTATATTGTATATATATTGTTTGATGCAGCATTCTTGTTCCTTCATTATTGGTTATATCTATAAATATGTGATTTGAATACGTCATCACACTACCACAAGATACGTGCATGTTTCACCTGAAGTAAAACACGAAGTTAGACCCACATTTCAGACTTCCGTGTCTAGAATTAGTTTAATATTTTGAAGTAACAAAACATAACATTGTCAATTAAGTATTTTTAAGGCAACCCAAAGCAGCAAGACGTTCAATCACAGCGAGACATTCGAAGTTAAAAAAAAACGCAATGAGGAATGGTCGAACTTTTAAAAAGTGCAGCCCAGCACATTCAAAGACGGTCAAGTTAAGAGCAATCCAGAACATGTTCTTGGAAGGGAAAACATGATTGAATTTATTTTAAAGTCAGAAAATGGAAGAATTCACAGGTTCATTAAGAGTGAGCACTGGGTGATAATAATCATAAAAACAACAGAAATGGCTGGCTATATTGCAAAGATTGATGTATTTGATTGCACAATGGGTAATTTGATGGGTATAAAGATCCAGGATCTACTCTGCATGCATGAAGGTTATTGGATGGACACCAAGTGAGAGACAAAAAGTTGCTCATAAAAAGTAGATGCAAGAACCAAAGCCCAGCTGGATGAATGGAAGGTCAAAAAGAAAGGAGTTAATGTAGATACTAAAACAGGATTTGTCAGATTATGTTGTGGATGAGGAAACCACGAGGAGAAATCAGATCGTAGAGGGAGCAATCGAGGAGCAAAGAGAGAACGCTCCAGTGAACTCAATGCATCTTCCCAGGGCCAATATGCACGAATTAGTAGAAAACAAGGACGAGGAAGATGATGAAGAATGTGAGTGAGAAAGAGAATGATGTGAAAGAGAGAAAGAGTATGAGAAAGAAAAAGAAAGGGATCAAAGTAGATCCAGAGAGAGAAAAGAATAAGAAAGGCATCCAGACAGTCAGAACCACTTCCTACAGTCTCAGGGTCAACTCCTACAACCACCGTGGTGGAGGCCCCAGAACCTGAGTTTGTTTTCACAGCCACAAGTCTCACCGGCCAAGCAAAATGATCTCCCATTTCAGGAAAGATGTTATTTCACATGAGTAAAAAAGCCTCCACAGCGATGAAATCTTTCAGCTTAAATGGGACAATCTAAAATTTACTATGCTGTGGATGTCTGTATATAGTTAGTTGCATTATATAGTATACTGTGTATAGTTGAGATATATTCACTATCGAGTTGGAGTTTATAGTCAGGCAGGGAGGAGTGCTGTGTATTTAATAGTTTAGTAATATTTGAGTAATCTTGTATGTGTGTGACAAGTGCACACCTCACTTGAAGTAAACACAAAGTTAGACCCGCATTTTGGATTGCCGTGTCTTCCTTTGAATTAGTTTAATGTTTTAAGGTTAAAAAACTTAACAGATATGTTTTGAATATTTCCAATATTTTTGAGGTTTTCCTTTATTGGCGCCTTCTTCAGCTCTATGAGCAACCCTAGAACTCTGTTGTTTTGTACATTTGATGTAATATGAACTCAAAAACCTTTACTCCCAGCATTGGCAGCATGACTTCAATAGTCTGGGCTTTAAAGTTCTCGGAATTCCCTCCCGACAACTCTCTGTCCATCTTATTGAATACATTTTAGTCACGCATTATAGCATCTCTTAAGCTTGGCTTTAATTTCTGATAAATTGCATCTGTTGCGAATCCCCTGACAGCTTTTGTATATTATTACTGTCATGTAATAAAAACGTCCAATAATTGTTGTACCAATTGAGCTGAGGATTTCTGGTAAATGAAAGTTGAAAAAAAATGCTAGAAATCTAAAATAAAAACAAATTCATTCATTGGCAATAAATCTTGTTTACAGTTCATCCCATCATCACTCTGGTTTAACCCTATCTCCCCCACCCCCACAGCTTCTCTTCTCTTCTCTTCTCTTTTCTCTTCTTCCCATTTCTTACTGACAATCTTCAACCCAAAACATTCTTTCTGTTTCTTTACCCACACATGCAGACTTCCCTTCTGAGTATTTCCTGCATTGTTTGTTTTTGTTTCTGCTTTGATGCTGCATGTGAGGTTTTATCCTTACTGCAGGCTAAAGCCATTCATTGCACAAAGACCAGGCTTAATCACTTGTAGTGATGGTCGGGAAGACTGATATCACCTCTTTCAGAATTCTGGGGTGTACACAATCTGGTCTAGGGGACTTATCTGTCTTCAGACCTTTCAGTTTCCCAAGAATCTTCTCTCTAGCAATGGTAACTTCATACATTTTATGATCCCTGACACCCGGAACTGCCACTGTACTGCTAATGTCTTCAACAGTGAAGACTGATGCAAAACACTTATTTGGTTCGTCCGCCATTTCCTTGTCCCCCATTACTATCCCTCCAGCATAATTTTCCAGCGGTCTGATATCCACTTTCACCTCTCTTTTACAATTTATGTATCTGACAAACTTTTGATATCCTCTTTAATATTATAGGCTAGCTTTCTTTTGTATCCACCTTTACCTTCTTAGTGACTTTTTAGTTGCCTTCTATTGGTTTTTAGAAGCTTCCCAATCCTCTAACTTCCCACTAATTTTTGTTCTATTATATACCTTTTCATTGACTTTTATGTTGGCTTTGACCTTTCAGCCACTATTGTGTCATCTTTCCTTTATAATGCTTCTTCCTCTTTGGGATGTATATATCCTGTGCTTTCCAAATTCCTTCCAGAAATTCCAGTCTTTGCTGCTCTGCTGTTATCCCTGCCAGTGTTCTTTTCCAATCAATTCTGGCCAACTCCTCTCTCATGCTTCTGTAATACCCTTTACTCCACTGTAATACTGATACATCTGACCTTAGCTTCTCCTTCCCAAATTTCAGGGTGAATTTGATCATAATATGATCACTTCCCTTAAGGGTTATTTTACCTTAAGCTCTCCAATCAATTCCAGTTCATTGTACAATACCCAGTCCAGAGTAGCTGACCATCTAGTGGGCTCAACCATGAGATGATTTAAAAAGCCATCCCATAGTCACTCTAGAAATTACCTTCTTCCAGCCATGATTCAGTGATTCCTACAACATCATAGCTGCTAGTCTGCAACCGCGCTGCAAGTCCATCTACCTTATTTCATATTCTGCATGCATTCAAATATAACACCATCAGTCCTGTATTCACCCTTTTCGATTTTGTCCACATTTTGCATTGCACCTCATCCTGTTGAGTGCAATTTTGCCCTATTAATAGCCTCTCCTCACTACACATTGCCTTTGCCTGTAAACCTGCTACCTCATCTTCTGTACTATCATCTGCCTTTCCAACGACACTTCTTGCATTGAAATATATGCAGCTCAGGACATTAGTCACACAACGCTCAATCTTTGGATTCCTAACTTTGTCTGATGTTTTACCAATATCTGTCTCCACAACCTTTTCGCTAACTGTTCTGGCACTCTGGTTCCCATCTCCCTGCAACTCTAGTTTAAAACCGCCCCCCCCCACCCCGTACAGCATTAACAAACCTTTCCACAAGGATATTAGCCCCCCTCCAGGTCAGGTGTAAACCGTCCTTCCCGTACAGGTCTCTCCTTCCCTGGAAGAGAGCCCAATGATCCAAAAGTCTTAAGCCCTCCCTCTTACACCAACTCCTTAGCCATGTATTAAATTGTATAATCTTCCTAGTTCTGACCTCACTAGCACATGGCACATGTAGCAATCCTGAGATCACAACCCTGGACTTCCTGTACTTTAACTTAGCACCCAACTCCCTGAACTCCCTATGCAGAACCTCGTCACTCATCCTACCCACGTCATTGGTACCTACATGGATCACAACTTTTGGCTGTTCACCCTCCGACTTAAAAAAGCTGAGGACTTGATCTGAGATATCCCAGGCTCTGGCACCTGGGAGGCAGCATACCATCTGGAAATCTCGTTTGTGCACACAGAACCTCCTCTCTGTTCTCCTAACTAACAAATCCCCCATCACCACAGCATATTCCATCTGGATAGGCTCCAACTTTAATGGTATGAACATCAATTTCTCTAACTTCTGGTAATTTTTCCCCTTCCCCCTTCCAACTTCATTAATTCCCACTCTGGAACCCTCTTACCTTTTCTCCTCACCTGGCTACCACCTCTTGCTGGTACCCCTCTTCCTTCCCTTCCTCCCATAGTCTATTCTCCTCTATTATCAGATTCCTTCTTCTTCAGCCCTTTTATCTTTTCCGCCTATCACCTCTCAGTTTCTCGCTTCAGTCTCCCTTCCACCACCTGGCTTCACCTGTCACCTTCTAGCTTGTACTCCTTCTCCTCCAGCCACTTTCTATTCTGGCATTTTCCCCCTTCCTTTCCAGTCCTGATGAAGGGTCTCAGCCTGAAATGCCAACTGTTAATTCCTCTCCATAGCTGCTGCCTGACCTGCTGAGTTCCTCTAGCATTTTGCATGTGTTATGACAGTGCTAAGTCCATTTCACACCAGACGGGCCACCACAGTTACTTCATGCACACATGATATATTAAGCACAATGTGATTATGACAATTCTGATTGAACAGCGGACATCACCCCTGACATTCCAGGTAGAATGGTGCAACCTGAGAGATCTCAATCCACTGGATGGACTAAATGGTGGAATCAGGAAAGGGTAGAGGGCAGCAATATCTGCTTCATGATAAGCTCCTCGTGGTGCGCGGACATTTGTGGTCTTGCCTCATTCTTGTTCTCACAGTCTGGAACATCTGATGATTAAGTGCCGACCATTCTACTTGCTGCATGACTTCTGAGTGATGTTGAACACAGTTTGCATACCACTAAAGCAAGCAGTTGATGTACTGAGTGTCATGATTAACAAGCAAGAAACAGCATACCCTAATGCCATTCACATTCTTGCCAGGGACTACCATGAAGAAATCTCTGCTCAACTGCATCACCTGCAGCACTAGAGGACCCTACACACGTGAGTACTATGAAACTATCATCAAGAGTGTCTACCATTCCATCCCTTGATCTCATTTTGGAAAATCTGATCATCTGGCTGTCCTCCTCCAAACTGCTTATGGGCAAAGACAAAAGAGCAAGGCACCAGGGATTAGAACAGCAAAGAGGTGGTCATAAGAGGCAAAGGAATGGCTACGAGATTGCTTGGTGTTGGTGCAGAGGCCATGTTCAAGGATTCATCGGAGAACTTGAATGAATATGCCACAGTTGACATGGACTTTGTAAAGACACTTGCAGACAAGTGTTTATCCACAAAATCTTTCAGTTTTCCCAAACCAGGAGACCGAGATTAACCAAGAGTTTTGCAGTCTTCTGAGGGCAGATTGGTGGCATTCAGGACTAGTGATCAGGAAAAGTACAAGAGATCCAGGTACAATCTCCAGAAAGCCATCTCACATGCGAAATGGCAATTCTGGACCAAACTTCAATCACAGAAGGATGCTTGACAGCGATGGGAGGACTTGAATGCCATCACCTCCAACAAAGCAAACCAAGCAACATAAATGACAAGAAAGTTTTGTGCCCAGATGAGCTCAAAGCCTTTTATGCTCACTTTGGCCAACAGAACATGGAGGCAGCTTCACAGACCCACACACCCACAATGGTGTGAGTTCAGTCTCTGAGGCCAACATGACAGCACCCTTCAGGAGGGTGAAACCACAGGAAGCACCTAGCCCAGATGGCATACCTGGCTGAGTACTGAAGGCCTGTGCTAATCAACTGGCTGGAGTGTTTACTAATATCTTCAACCTCTCACTTTGGACGTTTGACCTACCAACCTTCTTCAAGTAGGTTTAATCATATCGGTGCCCTAGAAGATCATGGTAATTTGCCTCAGTAACACTTACATCCACTGTGCTGAAGTGCTTTGAGAAGTTTGTTATGAAACATATCAGCTCTTGCCTTCGGAGTGACCTGAATCCACTCCAATTTGCTGAACATCACAACAGGGCAACAGCAGATGACTTCAGGAGGACAAGGAGCGACCACTCTCCGTTGAACATCGACGACTCCTCCGTAGAGATCGATAAGAACACCAAATTTCTTGGTGTCCACCTGGCAGAGAATCTCACTTGGTCCCTCAACACCAGCTCCATAGCAAAGAAAGCCCAGCAGCATCTCTACTTTCTGCAAAGGCTGAGAAAAGTCCATCTCCCACCCCCGCCCCCCATCCTCACCACATTCTACAGAGGTTGTATTGAGAGCATCCTGAGCAGCTGCATCACGGCCTGGTTTGGAAATTGCACCATCTCAGATCGCAAGACCCTGCAGTGGATAGTGAGGTCAGCTGGGAAGATCATCAGGGTCTCTCTTCCTGCCATCACAGACATTTACACCACACGCTGCATCTGCAAAGCAAACAGCATTATGAAGGACCCCACGCACCCCTCATATAAACTCTTCTCCCTCCTGCCATCTGGAAAAAGGCACCAAAGCATTCGGGCTCTCATGACCAGACTATGTAACAGTTTCTTCCCTCAAGCCATCAGACTCCTCAATACCCAGAGCCTGGCTTGACACCAACCTACTATACCCTTTACTGTGCCTACTGTCTTGTTTATTATTTATCATAATGCCTGCACTGTTTTGTGCACTTTATGCAGTCCTGGATGGGTCTGTAGTCTAGTGTAGTTTTTGTGTTTTTTCTTACGTAGTTCAGTGTAGTTTTTGTATTGTTTCATGTAGCACCATGGTCCTGGAAAACGTTGTCTCATTTTTACTATGTTTTGTACCAGCAGTTGTGGTTGAAATGACAATAAAAAGTGACTTAACTTGGGATGTCATCTCGTTGGCCGTTCACTCAGCTGTGGAACACCTGGACAATGCAGATGCACTCATCAGGATAGTCTTCATTGACAACAGCTCAGCATTCAAAACTAACCACTAAGGCCAAGACCTGAGCCTCCATACCTCCCTGTGCAACTGGATCCTTGATTCAGTTGCAGATTTCAGTCAGTATAGGCTGGCAACAACATCTCCTCCACAATGACCATAATTACAGGTGCTCCACAAGATTCCTTGCTTTACTTACTTCATACCGATGACTGTGTGGCTACGTACAGCTCCAATCCCATATTTAAATCTGCTGATGCTACCATTGGTGTTGGCTGAATCAAAGGTGTTGATCAGCATACAGGAGCGAGATTGAAAACCTCGTTGAATGGTGCCACAACAACCTCTCACTCAGCAAAGCCAAAGAGCTGATAACTGACTACAGGAGTAAGAAGCCAAAAGTCCATGAGCCATTCCTCGTCGGGGGGCGGAGGTGGAGAGGATCAGAAACTTTAAATTCCTTGACGCTATCACATCAGAGGGTCAGTTCTGGAGCCAGCATGTAAGTATCATCGCAAAGAAGGCGAGACAGTGCCTCTTCTTTCCCAGCAGTTTGAGCAGATTTGGCATGACATCTAAAACTGTCAAGCTTATAGATGCGCAGTGGAGAATATTTTAGCTGGTTGCATTATGGTCTGGTGTAGGAACACCAATGCCCAGGAATGGAAAAGTCCAGAAAGTGGTGGAAACCGCCCAGACCATCACGGGCAAAGCCCGCCCCTCAACTGAGCACATCTACTTGGAGCGCTGCTACAGGATAGCAGCATCCATCATTAAGGACCCACACCATCCAGACCATGCACTCTTCATACATCTACCATCTACCTTGGGCCCCAGACCACCAGTTCCAGAAAGAGTTATTACTTAAAGCTATCTGGCTCCTGAACCAACAATGATCATTTCACTCACCTCAATTCTGAACGGATTCCACAACCTGCAGGCTCACTTCCAAGAATTCCACAACTCATGTTCTGAGTTTAGTTAATGAATTAATTAATTTGCTTACTTATTTATCAACAGTATACATCTATCTATTTATATTTTATATTTGCACAGTCTTGTTTTGCTCATTAGTTGTTTTGTGGCCTTTGTGCACAATTTTCATAAATTCTATTGTATTTCTTTATTTTCCTGTAAATGCCTGCAAGAAAATGATTCTCAAGGTAGTATATAGTGGCATATATACAAACGTACTTTGATAATAAATTTACTTTGACTTTGAATTCAGCCTTATGAAACAACGAAAGTAACACCCTACTTATTGTATTGTGCCTGCATTACATCACATTGAAGTTTACAAATCTGCAGCTGTGCATTTCCCAGTACTGTAATGGTCTCCAACTCCACAATATATTTCTTCCAGGATCACACAATTCTGAATGTTGCTCGTCAGCTGAACCTAGAAGAATATGTGTTGTCCTTGGAAGGAAGGAGAGATGATGCCACGTCAAGGACAGTTCATGAAAACAGACAACTGCTCCACGCCCGGGTTAAGAACCCATTGCCTCCAATACTTCCTGAACATGAGAGGTAACATTTGCAGGATGTGTCCCATGATAATTGGCACAGACTCTGTTCCGAAAAAGCATAACATAAACCAGACACTGACACAATGTATAATGGAGATGCGAGAAATAGTTTTGCTGATGCACTTATTTCATTAGAAACTTGATAGCAAATTTTGACAGACAAATGATCCAAGCAGTTGATGCTTCATTCATTTTCTTTCATCAAATGCCTTGTGCATTTTCAGTAAACCTGATGTTGTCAAGTATGTTTGATAGATTGCTAAGCAAACCAAATTTTAAAATTACAAGCAATATTCCAGCTACCTCTTTCTGCTTATTTTGTGAAGTAAATAGTTGCAGTATTAGTATGTGTCTGAGGCCATTAATGTTTTTATCAGCGAGGGTTACTCTGGGGTCTGGCTGCTGAATTTTGCTGATCCTGGGAGAAATAACAAGGCATCTTGGAACATGTAGGACAAGCCCATCACACTGAGTGAGTGTGATGGGTCTCAGATTCCTATACAGTGATTAAGCAATTGACTAGGCAACTGCAGAATTGTCCCTAAGACCCAAGAATTGAAAACCAGTCTCCAAAAAAAGGTCTTCATAGAGACATAGGGTGGGTTTTTTTCATAATGCATGAATGTTTGAAAATGAAGAATATTGGCAATTGGAAGAAAAGCCTGACTGATATCAAAATTAACTCAATCAGGTAACAAGACATGGGAGGGCAGATACCAGCCAATAATAGGTGTGTGGGGGTGGCTATATCATAGTGTGAGGCTTCATGATGTTTGCTCTCCAATAATGTTTGCAACTGGAGCTGGAAATACCATTGTGGGACAAACCACAATATTGACAAAGTGAATTGTTAAGACTTAAGTTGAAAAGTAGGTTTGAAGCTGTGTTTGTGCCTTCTGCTACATGTTTTACAATGTTGTACAAGCATGCAAGATTCCCCAGCAATCACAAAATATTCTATTTATTCCTAACATAGAAGTGTAAATGCTTAAGAAGTTGGTGCAGGAGAGAGGCAGCCAGCCTCTGGAGTAGATATAATAGCTCACCAGGAAATGAGCAAAAATCCAGCATGTCTAATTTTAGAAGAGTGATGATAGGAATCTGCTGGAGAAACTCTCATCCCTCCCTTACAAGCTTTGGTTTCCACATTTAAGGCCATAAGATACTGGAGCAGAATTAGACCATTTGACCCATCAAGTCTGCTCTACCATTTCATCATGGCTGATCTATTTCACTCTCAGCCCTAGTCTCCTGCGTTCTCCCTGTAACCCTTCATGTGCTGACTACTCAAGAATCTATCAACCTATTTGTATACCCAATACTTGGCCTCCCAGCTGCCCGAGACAACAGATTCCACTAGGGGTAGTAGGTCGGCTGGTGGCCGGGCTGGAGAACGGAGGTTTCCGAGTTCGATCCAGTGACAGACTGCTCTCGAACGCACTCTCCATCCATGCCGGGTTGATGTCGAGCTCCAGTTTAACAAAAAACACTGCCACCTCCAGCTTAAATTCCCACGAGGAATATTGTGGAGGATCAAATACCAATACCCGTACCCTACTTTTGTAGCAGAGAAGGTACCGCTTCACTGCTACAAAATACACCACAAAACACCTTGGAATGCTTATCATGTAGGGTTTATGTAGGCAGTTTCTTCATGCCCTTGATTCTTCCTCAGTCTAACCTTATCTCTGGTATTCAGTTGCAATCTATCAACAGAATTGGACCCCTGCCCTGAAACAATAAGCATAAAAAGTTTTCCTTCACTTCCACCAGTTCTGATTCTAACTTCACACATTGCTATCATTTTGTATCTTTTCCTCAAGTGAGTTCAAAGAAAGGCAGATGACTCCTTTAGCTTCACGTGTACCATCTGTCAAATGTTGGTTAAATTCCTCCTCACACATTATCAGTATTGCTGCAGCTGTGTTGATTTCTATTAATGCTCTCTTCCAAACATACTGATAAAAGTAAAGATTCAGTGATCTTTTGATATAACATCTAGATCTCCTCCTCCTTCACCTAGTTTACATGACTGATACCAATGACTGTTCTTCCCAATAGATTTAGCAATACCCAGTTACTTGAGTTTGCCATGTTTTTGCTTCACTTTCAGTCAAACTTGACAAATGTCCCTGGATACCAGGATTAAGGCAAACAGACTGTATCTAATGCACTAACCCAATACCGTAATTAACACCATAGCAATTTCCCCTACATGTTTCTTCAACTTTGCAGTCAAGCCAACCCCCAAATTGTTAACTCTCAGAGCTTGCTAGATGACATACATATCCTCTTCTTGCCTGATTGGTTTTTCTGTTGCCGAGACAAAATCAATTTAAAATTCAGTTTCTTTGCACTAGTAGCCCCCTTTTTTTGCACACTTCTTGAAGGCAGCATAATCTTACAATATCTCTTCCAATTTTGTAACATAAAGTGCTTTCCAATCTTAGATCATAAGGCCAAGAGGTATAGGAGCAGAATTAGGCAATTTGGCCCATCAAGCCTGCTTCACCATTTCATCATGGCTGATCCAATTTTCCTTCAGCCCCAATCTCCTGCTTCTCCCCATACCCCTTCATGCACTGACCAATCAAGAATCTATCAACCTCTGACTTAAGTATACATAAAGACTTGACCTCCACAGCTGCCTGTGGCAAACAATTCCACAGATTCACCACCCACTGGTGAAAGAAATTCCTCCTCATCTTCGTTCTAAAAGGACGCTGCTCTATTCTGAGGCTGTGTCCTCTTGCCTTAGACTCTCCCACCATAGGAAACATCCTTCCACATCCACTCTATCATGGCCTTTCACTTTCCCCTAAAGGTTCTTTTACCTTATACTCTCTAATCAATTCTGGTCCTTTACACAACATCATACCTGCCAATCTGCAACTGTGCTGCAAGTTCATCTACCTTATTCTGTATACTGCACACATTCAGATACACCTTCAGTCCTGTATTCATTCATTTTGCTTTTATCCACCTTTTGCATTGCAACGCATCCTCTTGACTGAAATTGTGCGTTGTCAACAGCCTCTCCTCACTACACACTGCCTCTGTTTGTAATCCAGCTACCCCATCTTTAGTGCTATCAATACCTTTCCTACAATACTTCTTGCAATGAATTATAGTCAGATCAGGACACTAGTCGCCTCATTCTCAACCTTTGGATTCCTGACTTTGTCTGAGTTCCTACCACATCTGCCTCCACAACCTCTCCACTGACTGTTCTGGCTTTCTGGTTCCCACCCCCCTGCAACTCTCGTTTAAACCTCACCATGCAGCATTAACAAATCTTCCTGCTAGGATATTAATCCATCTCCAGTTCAGGTGCAAACCATCCCTTCTGTATAGATCCTACCTTTCCTGGAAGAGAACCCAAAGATCCAAAAATCTTATGCCCTCCATCCTACACCAACTCCTCAGCCACATATTAAACTGTATAATATTCCCAGTTCTGGCCTCGCTAGACATGGCATGGGTAGCAATCCTGAGATCACAACCCTGGAGGTGTTTCCCTTTAAATTAGCACCGAACTCCCTGAACTCCCAGTGCAGAACCTCATCACTCATCCTACCCATGTTATTGGTACCTACGTGAACCACGACTTCTGGCTGTTCACCCTCCCACTTAAGGATGCTTTGGACCTGATCCAAGGTATTCAGAACCCTGGCACTTGGGAGCAACATACCATCCAGGAATCTCATTCTCACCCACAGAACTTCCTGTCTGTTCCCCTAATTAACCAATCCCCTATCACCACAGGGTGCCTGTTCTTCCCTCTTCTCTTCTGAGTTACAGAGGCAGACTCAGTGCCAGAGACCGATCACTGTGACTTTCCTCTGTTAGGTCACTCCCCCACCCCACTGACAGTGTCTGAAGTAATGTACCTGATGTTGAGGGGAATGGCCTCAGGGGTACTCTGCACTGGCTCGTTAACCCTTTTCCCCTTGCTGACTATCACCCAGTTTCCTGTGTCCTGCACTTGGTTGTAGTCGTCAGGGACACTGGAGGTCTCCCTGCCTTCCCACATCCCACAAGAGGAGCATTTCACTATTCTGTCTGGCATCTCTACTGTCCTAGCTGAGCAGATATAGAGAAGAGAAGGAAAAAAAACTTGAGCTTTTCTTTCCTTTGCTTTGCTTTCTCTGAGTGAAGCCTCTCTTCGCTGAAGCCTTGAAGAGCTTAAGCCTTAAGATCACCACTCTATGTCCACTCAGACAATGGCTGCTACACTTGCCTCTGCCTTCCATTAATTTGCTCTGTGAATCTATCTCAAACGCCAAGTGGTTGCTGGTCAAAGCTCCTTTTTGCTGCTGCGAACTGCTCCTGCCTTTTATCCTTGGGCAGTTGACCTGATTGAAGTCCCCTCCTCTCCAAACTGCCAATATCCAGATTGGCTGCTAGATAAAGCTGTATCTCGCACAATTCTGAAAATGTCTGGATCTTGATTCCATCTGTACAACTTGCACCTTTGAACTATAGAATTACTGTTCAACTATTTTAACCAATTCTTCGAATGCCTCATCTCCTGGATTGCCTCAGCTGCTGCATAGATAAACCTTTTTCTTTTTTGCAATGAAAAATATATTCAGTCCTACCTATATAATTAATTCAAGGTTCGAGTGAACTGGTAAAAAAATCTAAACACCGAACTGTGGACATCTTGTCTTGGCTCCACCACAACACCACTAATACAAACACAAATGTCTAATTCAATGCAATTCAGCCTGAGCAAACTAAACCACACAGTTATTTCATAAAGGAGAGAAGCAATCCTTAAAAAATAATCCTGACTTGGCTTTGTAACCAATTACTGTAACATCATTCTCTCATGGGTTCAAATTCCAAGCAGAAATAACATAAAACAGTGATTATTTTCAACATGGAGAAAAACAATCTTATCTTCCCACCCATCCACTAGAGAGCTTTGATAACGATGGGATTACAAAACAGATTATTCACAATGTCCTAGCGCCTTAAGGTCGTAATTATCAAAGCTTTAAATGCTGGAATTCACTTGCTAAACTTTCCAACTCTCTTTCCCCCTTTGAGGTACTCTTGAAACATATTTCATTGATCAGGCATGTGACCAACTGTCCTAGTATCTCTGTGTAAGGTTCAACATCAGTTTTTGTTTGATAATACTCCTGTGATATTGATATGATTATTTTGTGATGCTGAAGCTGCTGCATAAAGGGAAGCTGTTGCCTTATCGTGCTTGCTGATGAGATATAAAACTTTGATGGCATGTTTTTCACAGTGATGCCAATAAGGTGTTCAAAGCTACCACACAATCACGCTACATGAAACAGTTGCCAAATCTAACACCACCTCCCATCCGCCTGGCTGGACCATTGTTACTGCAGGTTAGTAAGAAGTAATTAATTCTTTCAACATAAAAATAAAGGGCATTCAGCATTGAGAGGAAGTGTTTTGAGGTAGAGGTCATCCAGCTGGGAGGAAAGGTCAGATATTGCTGGAGTGTTGGAATGGGTACTTGAGTGGAACTCCACTGTTTGCAGTGGTGTTGGTAGTTGGGTACAGGTCAGTAGTCAGCAGGGGAATTAGGTTATCAGAGGTGTGGATGGTGGTGGAGAATGGACAGTATTTGGGGTAGGATAGTGGTAATTGGGATTAGACCTGTTGTCATGAGTGGGTGAAGTCAGCTGGAGTCTGGTAGGAATGGGGTCAGGCTGTGTTGACTTTTCAGTGGGAGGAAAGTTGGTAGGTTCAGATTGGGACTGGGGCAGAGTTGTTCTTATGAAGGTTAGGTTCTGGAGTTACTATAGGACCTTATCAGACTGTTCCACAGTAATTCATTCTGCAAGTCAAAGCACTGTGGAGATTTGCTTCCCTTGTACTTAACACAATCTATGTGTGTATGATTAGAAGTTATGCAAGTAACGTTAAGACTTCTATGGAATATCACTGCCACAGCCAGGCTCCTCTTATCCTTGAATGGCATAATTTCAACTTGTTTGAAAATGTTGAATCTATAGTTTTCTGTAGATGTTGACTGGACACTGTTGTTACTCAGAAATCTCTGTACATCCTCCTTGCTACCATTTGCAAGGAAGAATACTGTGAATGACAAACCGCTAGTAATCTCAGAGAGAGCGTGAAGAAGTTCACAGGGTTCTCAGATGCAGCTGTCAAGGAGGTCCAGAGGAGGAGAGACATCCTCTTCCTCTAACTGCTCATGTGCGTCTGTGTTTGAGGTCACAGGAGGTCATAGATCTTAGGGAGGTCAAAGAAAACAATTCGAGTGTTGGCCTTTGAATACCTCAGTTTCGGGGGAAATGCATTAGTAAAACCAGATTGGTCTCTCAGGGAATAAAACTGTCATGCTTAGACCAGAATTGAAAACCTCACTGAAGACTAAGTTTGTATTTTGTGTTGTGGAAGAAATATGTGAGGGAGAGCAAAATTCCTGATAATTGACCAATCTCACAATAGGTTTCAGGACATTTAGAAAGTGCAGAAAATTGCTGTGCTTCCATTTAAGCCAATTTTGAACAGCACGTGCTCATTATTTGGATTTGTATGAATTAATTTCATGTTCAATGTTTGTAAAGAAACATGGTATATATTGTTGATTCCCTCCTTGTTAAGAGTGTTTTGTAAATCGTGTTTGCTGAGAGATTTGTTGCCCGTGTTTCCACTATGTTATTAGTGCAAGGTCATTTTTTTTTCACAAACTGAGCAACAATTGAGGTATTGAGTTCAGTTTCCATAAGAAATAACCTGCAATTAATTTCCAGTCATTTCAGTCTCTTGAGAGAAACTTGTAAGTTATATTAAGTGGCACCCTAACATGAATTACCATATCAAGTTGACTGCAAGTTATTTCCCTTCATATGAGGCTCATTTTAAATGTTTTAAAATCTGTTTTACAACTTCAGGATTTCCCCCCAGATTTCCATGTTGTTATTTTTATTGCGTTGTTGCCTGCCACACTTTCTCCCCTGGGGAGGGGACGTTACAGGAGTACAGTGGGTTTTGGCACTGATGTTTGCAATACAGAGGGAACAATGGACGGGAGCTTGGAGGCTAATCAGGCCGAGGAGGTGCTGGATGGATATGGGGAGGAGAATAGAGGAATGGCAGTTGCGGAAGAAGGACTGGATCAAGGGTAGGATGAAGAAAGATAAAGGGGAAAGCATAGGCCTGGGGTTGAGAGGGTGTACAGGACCTTTGAGGGTCAGGATAGAAGAAGCACAGGATCAGGGGAGGAAGTGAAAGGATGAGGCTAGGAGTTGGTTGATGTTAACTGGAACATAGTTGAGCACTATTGATTGTGTCAGCATTGGTAAGATGATTTAAACTTTCTAACTTAACCGACAGCTCAGAAGAATGTTGTCAACACTACTCACTGATAGGCCTCAAAGTTCTGTACTTCCATTCTAGTTTGACTTTATGGTAGAGACTGGAAAGTAAACTAAAGTTATGCAAATAACTGCAAACCAGGAAAGTCATCCAAATTGTGAATATACAGACCCTCAGCTGAACAAGAGGTACCATATGCGATTCTCAAAAATTCTTAAATTAATTTGTCCCTGGAAAAAAACATCCATCTCTGAAAGGTCTCCTATCCGGAGTACAGGAGTGAATTAATACCAAAAGAGAATCACTCTTTCCCCTGATAGTCACAAGTTAGCCATGGGATAACCTTGCAATCACCTTACCAATTGGTTAGGAAATAGAATTTGCAACTTCTTATTGGTTATTGTTTATTATTTTCTCATACACCAAGTTACAGTAAAATATATGCCATCCATACCAACCATTTTCACCACATCAGAGGTAATATAAGGGAACAGCAATATCAGAAAGCAGAATATTAAGACAATATTCTGTACTCTTGGTCTATTGTCTTGATTACTTATACCTCTGCCAAGGCATAGTTGTATGTGGTTTAACAGTACATTTATTTTATCCGGCTGACTATCATATTTCATGTTGGGCACAAATTCATCTGATTAGATCCTTCCTCTCTGCTTCCACTAAATAAGCTTTGGTTAGAATATATCCTCCAGCACACAATTCAGTTCAATAAATCAGGTCTTGATTTACAGTTATCAGTGTCACTGTTAACTCAGAGCTCTCACAAATACAAAATGCCATTCTAAATCATGACAGCAAGTCTTTAGTTAAGCTAAATCAAATTCCCTGACTGAGTATAATAGTGTGAAAATCTGCAAACTTCTTTCACAGCTTATCAAGTAACTTCTCATTCGGTTCAATGCAAGCTGGCTGTCTGGTGAATTTTATCTCTTTGCATTTTTTTTTGTTGTTTGTTCTTATTAGAAACAGAATCTGATCACTCTGAAGGATTGGAGCAGAAGTGGAGAGTCCAATACACCATCCGAAGCAGGAAGCAGCCAATCAGAGTTCGTCGTAGTGAACAAGCCACAGGGCTCAGGCAACCTGCAGGAAATTATGGGCACAAAGAGCATCTCAGTTATAGCAGCAGAGCGTCGCTCACGAGCAAATGTGGCTGACTCTGCATTAGCACTCACGAGAGGAAAGGGAAGGAGGATTCAATCCACACCTTCCGCCGAGGAAACTGAGAAGGAGAACTGGGGTCAAGTAGACTCAAAGAAAGACACATTAAACAATGAAAAGAAACCTGGAGTCAAAAGTGATCATCTTTCACTGAAAATGGGAGGGAATGCTTTTGGGGACAGTCCAGAATCTAGCAGTCCCTCTCCTTTAACTTCATGGTCCAAATTGAAAGGATTGAGAAAGGCAGATCAAAAGGACGATTCAACTGAAATAAAAGAAAGGAAGAAACAATCACATGCTTTTGGAATAAATTTCCAGGGGGTAAGACTGGTAGACATCAGAAATGTTAATAATGATGGTTCAGACATGGTGATTGTTCCACAGTAAGTGACTCTTCAAAGCAATTCTCCAGAATGGAGAGGCTCAATTCTGCACTATCTCCCACCCCCACACAGCTACAACAAAAACAGAAGTAAAAATCCTTCTTGTACTTGAACAAGAATTTTATGAAAAACACATCAGTGCACCCATGAAACACATTTTTCCGCTGAGCGCGTGTGTAGGTTAATCAGCAGTGCTAATGTGCCACTGGGACAAAGAGGTGCATAACCAAGTAATCTGTTGGTCTGGAAAAGGAAGGAGTGGTTGGCAAGAGGGCTTTCAAAACTGAAAGTGATAAAGAATACTGCTGGCTTATACTTCTAGTCAATCGTTTGGGTATGGACCCATTCCAACTGACCCATGGGCAGATGTATATGTTTATAAAATGCAGGAAATAATTCAGAGAATTGGGATTTTCACTTTGAATCTATCCTCTAAACTAAAATTCAGAGCATTTCATCTCTTCTGATCTAAGATCATGATCTGAAATGTTCATTTGGTTTCTTCTTCCTTCAGCGCTCTCTGACATACTCTAAAATTCCCTGTTTTGTTGTTATTTGAGGAGTTTAATTCTAAGAAGAAAAACTTTTAGTTTAATGTCAGTTATATTAGCTAAGAGGCTGGAAAGCATGGGCTGTGACTCCTGGTCAAAAGGAGAAGATGGTATCCTTTAGGGGATTTCTGTATCAGTTAGGCTTCAACAATGTGATTAAGTTCTTTAATATTTAGGGGTAATTGCAGTTGATGCAGATACCCAGAAAGTCTTGAGTAAGTAAGCACTGAGACATGGTTGGTTATAAATTACAGAGAACAGAAACTTGTCCGTATTGCTGTTATCAGGAGTTGCTCATCAGTATGTGGTGAATAGATGCATATAGGCCCCATGTTTCTTCATTGATCTAAATTAGAAACATTGATACCTGTCAACTTCATTAACAATTTGGATTTAGTAGTCATAAAATTACTTCTGTGCACCTTCAATTTTGCTTCTGGTGTTCCCTTTTATATATCCTTATTATCTTTGCGCTCGCTTTTGGGAATAGCCATCATTTTCTGCATGTGAGCCAGTGATATTTAGTTTTATCTCTCTGCTGCTTCTCTCTGCCTTTCCACAGACTCTAAAATTTCAGAATGCTTTCTAGCAAGGGTGAGCAGAAATTTCCCCTGGCTAAATATTGGGAAGACTAATATTGGCCAATAATGCCTTACCTCTTTGGTGCCTATCACAAACTATTTCTCTATGTGCCTACTATATTCCAATCCATGGTAATTGCCTGAAACTGAACCAGGCTGACAACAGTTTTGTTTCGTTAATAATTCTGAACTGAGTTTCAAACATGACTTTAACAGCCTCTTTTTCTACCTCTACTAAAACTCTCATTCTCTGTCTCATTCCTTGGTATCCCTAGAGCTCATTATTCCAACACTGTGCTGTCAGGCTAAATAAACTTGAACATTCAAAACTCTATTGCACCTACTGTAACTCACACCTAACCTCACTCAGCTAACCCTTCCACCACCCTTTCCCCATCCCCATTTGCTTGCTGACATGTACTGAATCTCACTTAAATAACCACTTGATCTTAGAATTCTTAACCTTGGATTTAAAATTTTTAAATCTCCAGTTTTACAATTCTCCCAAATTTATAATCCTCCTATCTCAGTGTTTATTTTCAAATGTAATTGGTGGAGTGATGGTTAGGTTACTGGTTGGTAACTCAGTGATATGGTTTCAGATTCCACCTAGCAGACAACAGAATTTAATCAACTGTAATTTATTAAAATATCTATTTAATAATGACTACAATACTACTGGATTTTTGTAAAAAGCTCACTAGTACCTTTACTAATGGATTATTAATGCCTTTCTTGGGAGGAAATCTAACTTTTTTTTATCTGTTTTGGCCTGTATGTGACACTAGGCCCACGAGGATGACGCTGATGCTTCATTGCACAATGAAATCACCTGGTATGCCACTCAGTTCAAAAATATATTTCACCACTATGTTCTGAAGGACAATTACTTACTGATGGGCAAGAACTGCTGGCCTTACCAATGAGACCTCTATTCCAAAAAAACAAACTGAAAAAATACTCATTCCATCACCAGAAGCCACATCTTCAGTTTTAGAATTCCCTTCCTTTTATTTTTCACTTCTATTCCCCTTTCTCTGCATCAAAAAAATTCCCTCTTATTTTTCTATCTCCACAGGTGCTGCCTGACAAAGCTGAGTGTTTTCAGATTTTTCCTTTACATAAAAGATTTGCAGAAACTGAATAATTTTGATATTGTAGGCAAAGTAAGATTGATTTTCAATTCTTAATATTCAGAACAGACAAAACGAATTGGAATAATTTTCAGTAGAAAATGAAGACATGTTGGAGATGGAGCTGAGTGATTTAGTATGATTAACGGATAAAATAATTGCTGGAACAAGAGCAGACAATGGTGAAGACCATTAACTGTGAGCATGTAAATCGACCCTGTGGCAATTCAATAGAAAAGGATGGAAGTTCCATGGAACAATAGGAAGGAAAAGCATTAGGTTTCACAACAGACAACAAAATCTGAAAATATGTTAGATATTTGTGATTGTCAACCGACCTTTCAGCTGGAAGCTGGTCAGGTTCTCTTCCAGGACAATGGACAAGCTTCCTAGTGTTTTTCTGAATATCTTTGTTATTTTTTATTGTTTATCCTTTGCAGCTGTGTGTCTAAATAGAGCAGGCTAATTGTGTGAACAAATACTTCAAGTTTTCCCCAGCTCTCAGCTTTCTGATGGACTGACTTTGGTGAAATAACCTCTAACTTGCTGAGGCCCGGCGACAACTGTCAGACACATCCTCTTACTTGCCCCTCAAACAGGATCCCACTAAGGAGCATCAGGACGTTGTCTCCCACACCAAAACGGACCTTATTAACTCTGGGGTTCTCCTATCCTCTACCACCAACCTCATAGTTCCCGGACCCCTCACCTCCCGTTTATACCTCCTACCCAAGATCCATAAACTTGCCTGTCCAGGTAGACCCATTGTTTCTGCTTGTTCCTGCCCCACTGAGGTCTGTATACCTCAACTCAGTTTTATGGGCATGGGCACTCACATGGGCCCCAGCTATGCCTGCCTTTTCGTCAGCTACGTGGAACAGTGTGTTCCAAGCTTACACTGGTATCACTCCCAACTTTCCCTATGCTACATCAATGACTGCATTGGTGCTGCTTCCTATACCATGTGGAGCTCATTGACTTCATCAACTTTGCCTCCAACTTCCACACTGCCTTCAAATTTACCTGATCCATTTTCAATGCCTCTCTCCCCTTTCTCAATTTCTCTGTTCTGTCTCTGGAGACAGTTTATCTACTGATGTCTACTACAAACCCACAGACTCTGACAGCTACCTGGACTATAACACTTCCCACCTTGTAAAAACACCATCACCTTCTCTCAATTCCTGTCTCTGCCACATCTGTTCTCAGGATGAGGTTTTTCATTCTACCACAAAGGAGATGTCCTCTTTCTTCAAAGAAAGCGGCTTCCCTTCCTCCACCAACAATGGTGCCCTTAGCCGCTTCTCATCCATTTCACATACGTCCACTCTCACCCCATCCTCTTGCAAACCCACCAGGGATAGAGTTCCTCTCGTCCTCACCTACCACCTCACCAGCCTCCAAGTCCAACAGATAATTCTCCATAACTTCCGCCATCTCCAGCGGGATCCCGCCACCAAGCACATCTTCCCCTCCCCCCACACTTTCTGCTTTTCATAGGGATCACTCCCTACGCGACTCCCTTGTCCATTTGTCCCTCCCACTGATCTCCCTCCTGGTACCTATCCTTGCAAGCGGAACAAGTGCTACACGTGCCCCTACACCTCCTCCCTCACTACCATTCAGATCCCCAAGCAGTCCTTCCAGGTGAGGCAGCACTTCACCTGTGAGTCTGTTGGGGTCGTCTACTGTATCCGGTGCTCACAGTGCGGCCTCCTGTATATCGGTTGAGCCCAACGTAGATTGAGGAACTGCTTCGCCAACCACCTTCTCACCGTCTTCCAGAAAAAGTGGGATCTCCCAGTGACCACTCATTTTAATTCCACTTCCCATTCCCATTCCGACATGTCAGTCTATGGCCTCCTCTATTGTCATGGTGAGGTCACACTCAGATTGAAGGAAGAACACCGTCTATTCCATCTGGGTAGCCTCCAACCTGATGGCATGAAGATCAAGTTTTTGAACTTCCGGTAATGCAACCCCCCTTCACCATTCCCCATTCCCCCGTTCCCATTTCCCTCTCTCACCTTCTCTTCTTACCTGCCTATCACCTCCCTCTGGTACTTCTCACCCTTTTCTTTCTTCCATGACCTTCTTCTGCTCCTATCAGACCCCCCACCTTCTCCAGCCCTGTATCCCTTTCACCAATCAACTTTCCAGCTCTTTACTCCCCCCCCCCCAGTTTCACCTATCACCTTGTGGTTCTCTCTCTCCTCCTCCCCCCCCCCCGCCAACCTTCTTACTCTGACTCCTTTTTTTTTCTAGTCCTGCTGAAGGGTCTTGGCCCAAAATGTCGACTGTACTCTTTTCCACAGATGCTGCCTGACCTGCCGAGTTCTTCCAGCATTTTGTGTGCATTGCTTGGATTTCCAGCATCTGCAGATTTTCTCTCGTTTATATATTGCACATTTATCACAAAGAACAAGATGTATTTTCACAGCAGGATCCAGCAATGGTTCTGATAATCAGCATTTGATCTCAACAACTTTGTTCATTTAATTACTCTCTGGCTTCTTTCAGATCTGAATTATGGATTTCAAGCTTCATCCAAAGATTTTGGCACATAATCTAACAATTCAGCGGAGTGCTGAAGGAATGATGGAAGTGTTGTCTTCCAGCTGCGGTTTGAATCGAGATTCAGTTGGCTATTAATTCTTTTCCATAAGTGCTGCCTGACCTGCTGAATTCCTCCAGCATTTTGTGTGTGTTGCATCAGTCTACCGTGTTAGCTGTTTGTTAAGTAACACTATTCAAGGAGTAGTAAGTCATTAAAACGTGAACAGGAAAGCTAAAAATATAAACAACTGTTCATTGTATTCTGAGTCCAAAGTCAGGCCCGCTGAAGTTTGTTTGAACCTCCACTGCTTCCAACTGTTTGCTGTTTCCTTTCCTTTGCAGCTCCAGTCTGAATGACCTCACATTATCCTATTCCGAATTCCATTCATCTAATTTTGCTCAATTTATTTATACTGATTTGTAACACACACAAAATGCTGGAGGAACTCAGCAGGCCAGGGAGCATCAATGGAAAAGAGTAAATCGTCGATATTTTGGGCCAAGACCCTTCATCAGGACTGGAAAAAAAGATGAGAAGTTAGAGGAAGGGAGGAAGAAGTACAAGGTGGTAGGTGATAGGTGAAACCGGGAAGGCGGGGGGGAATGAAGTAAAAAGCTGGGAAGCTGATAGGTGACAGAGATAAATGGTTGGAGAAGGGAGAATCTGATAGGAGAGGGAAGGGAGAGGGGGACCAGAGGAAAGTGATGGGCAGGTAAGGAGAGGAGGTAAGAGAGGGAAACAGGAATGGGGAATGGTGAAGGGGGAGGCAATTATTGGAAGTTTGAGAAATCAATATTCATACCATCAGGTTGGAGGCTACACAGACAGAATATAAGGTGTTGCTCCTCCAACCTGAGAGTGAAGTACATCAAAATCATAATTAAATACATTCGACTCGCCTTTACTTTTCTTGCATCATCCGCAGTTCTGTAATGCTCATTAGAGTTGACCTTTTCTTTACATATCCATGCTGACTAACTAAACATTTTAAAGTCATTATCTTAAATACAAACCTTTAAAGTTTCTGTAGATCAATTCCTTGTTCACCTCTCTTAAACAGTTGAGTAACATGTTCAACTTTTCACCTTAACTGAGGGAACTGCAAAAAAAATATAGTAAGATCATTTGAATCTTTCTTACCTTCTTCCTTTCAAACCTTGGGGTGAAAACCGCCTGGTTTTAGGGATTTGTCATCTAGTTTGCCATTGTTTCCTTAATCACTATTAGTTAGGCAGGTCCCTGTCACCATTTCATTATTCGTTTACTCAGGAGTTCCAGAAAGCTCTCCTCTACTTTTGTGCAGTGGCATTTTTCTGTTTTCTTATTTACAAATTCACTGTTGTCCATTTTTATGATACCAGCTTACACCTGACTACTTGCTCTCTGTGGCATTTGCTATCTGTTTTGAAAGTTCTACACCTGTAGTTTTCTGTGGACTTTGAAGTTAAGCTAGCCGTGTGTATTTAATTTTTTTTTACCTGTTGTCCAGTACATGCAAATTTTGCTTCTGTGAAAAACAATGACACTGAAAATGGGTCAGTGTGTGAAACAGGTGGTCAAAGTGATAGTATTTATGTTGTCACTCCCCAATATCCTAACTCCACTGTTACTCCTTAATTCATATACCAGTGATTAGTGTATTATTTGCATGTAAACTTATTTTTCTTTTCATTCATAGATTCCTAAACTCAGGCCGTACCCTTCACGGCCGCACAATCTCAAGAGTGTATTTGATCACAGGTTTTCAGTTGCTCCGCACCTCTCGCAGAACTCTAATCTCAAACCAAGTGTTGTGCCAGTAAGGATTGCCAATCTGTCAAATGCCAACGTGCCAGCTGCAGCAAAGATCAAATTCCCACTCAGCTATCATTCAGGTGACTCTCCATTTGTTTAATACTAACTCTCTTCCCTATTTATCACCTCGGTTTTAAAAAGTTACCTCTGTTATCCCCTCTTTTCCAATGGTCCACAGACCAGGAACATAAGGAACACAAATCAGATACTCACAACTATACAAAAATGTAAGTATTAATAAAGGAGCATTGCTCAGTTGATTTTTAAATCTTCCGATCATCATTCTAAATTCCCTTTTTGAAAAAAAATTCTTAATGTTTAAGCTAAAAATATCCTATGTGCTCTGATGCCTGAATCAGTGAGTTGGTGATCTGGTTCTAGATAAGTTACTGATTTTCAAACCTCGGTATACTTAGTTTGAGGTGTAAAGTTGCAGCTTCTGATCTCTCTGCTGATATCCTTGCAAATATACATGCATATTCATGTTAACCATGAATATGTAAAAAAATCAAAAACCTCAGGATAAGTTATTAATATCCCTCGTGCCAGCTTGAGACTGCCTTGGTGTTAGGAGTAGCACAGGGATGACACAAAGGGGTTTTCAAGTGGCCACCCTCCTTCCTCGATGTTATTTTGATTAGCCCACTATATCCCGAGAGGGCTTGATGATTAACCCTCCTCCCCCTAATTTGTCTTCCCATTCTTTTGAAACTATCTTGGAGCTCAGGAGAGGTCTTTTCGCTCGATCCAAAGCCATTGACTGCTTTTTTCCCCCTGCCTCTGATGTGGCTCGGATGACTTGCAGTACGGTCTGACTATGGATCCCTAGCTCCTTAAGCAGCTCGATGGTGGATGTTCGCTCAAGGTAGAGCTTTTCCCTCCCTCCCAGACAAATGCTGCTGGAGTCAGGGCATTAGTTGATCTAGGGGACAAGGAGTTGGTTGCTGTCCTCTTGGTCTCGATTGGCACTGCCAGACTCTTCAAGACCTAGTTGTGATGCCACGGGTATCTGCCTTGTGCGAGGCTGGTTTTGCAGCTTGCCAGGCATGCTTGAGGGTTGCTGGAACCAGGCACAGGGCACAATTTGAGTCCTCACTGAACCACTGGTGGAGATTTTCTTTTGTGAGGGAAGCACATCATATGTAGCTCTGATGAGAGAGCTCTTTGCTTCCATCTGCCGTATGTCCTTCCAGCTGATTTTCCTCCTCTCAGTGATTTCCCACCACATCCATTGTCCCTGCTTGGCCAGGGAGATAACCTTTGCACTTCCATCTGTCTCTTCTTGTTGCTGCACTTCCTGGACAGTCACCTTCCTTCGCTCTGGAACTGTGACCTTGTGCCAGGTGGGTCCACTTGCTGCCAGAGCAAAGCCTGCCCTGTAGATTTGCCCCACAGTGTCTCTATGCCTACGGGCTGCAGTGCATCAGCTGGGGTCCATTTCCACCCAGATAATAAAGACGGTGCAGGGTTACTGATGGTCTTGCCACGTAAGTTTTTGTGTGTCATCTGTAGAGGCACCTGTGGAACATTTGAATTTCTCTGTAAAGCCAAATAATGGAGGTTCGAGGACCCCATTACCATAGAGACTGATGTTACTGATACACCTCGGGACACTGAGCACCTTCTTTCCAAACAACTTGATGATTCGCTTGAGCTTCTTCACGGTTGTTAGTGGGACCTCATAGACAGTGAGTGGCCACATCACCCGGGATAGGAGTCCAAACTCTAAGCACTAGAGCTTCAGTTTTCCAGGGAGCATGGTCTTGGTGATATTATCCAGGCCATTGGCGATGTGTTGCTTTAGTTGCTGCACCTGCTCTTTGTCCGTGAGGCTGGCGTTGTATCATCTACCCAGGCTTTTGACAGGTTGTTCAGATGCTGTTGGAATTGGGTCAACACTGATGTCTTTCAGCATTCCCTTGACTGTGGAGATGCCTTGTGACTTGCTGGGTTTGATTTTCATTCTGGCCCATTTGATGTTTTCCTGCAGCTTTCCAAGTATTCGCTTGGTGCATGCTGCAGTAGCGGTCAGTATTGTTATATTGTCCTAACAGGGGGAAGACGAAGGCCAGCACCTGTTCTTTCACCACCTACCATCCACCTTGAAGGCCTGATAATGATCTCCATGACCACGGTGAACTCCAGGGGTGATATAGTACAACCTTCCAGTCTCTGCCAGGTTGTGGTAAAATCTGCTGCTGTGAGGCACAATTGCAGGTCTCGAAGGTACAGCTTCACCAGAGTTGCAATTGGCTCTGGTATCCGGAAGAAGTCAAATGCTTCTCAGAGGAATCTGAATTATTGTCTTCACTTGTTATTCAATCTGGAATATTACATCACCTTTGAGTTGTACAACGGTAAATATTTCATTCCCAGAGGTGCTGTTGCGGCAGCTTACCATTGTATCTGCACCTATCTTCTGGTGTCTCCTTGCAGGATATTGGGAGAGGGCTCCAATTTCACCAGGAGAAACAGGTGGGAAGGGAGGCAGGAGAGGAGGAGGCTGATGATGATGATGATGATGTTGACCACAGCACACATCTCAGAGACTGGTTCTACAGTGGATGAGTTAACTAGTTCTGTGTGTCATAGGGAAAGACATCTGTCAGTACGGCAGGAGCAGAGATATGATCCACATGCAACTTCATCCAGGCTAATGTCCTGTCCAGAGTGTGCAGAGACTTTAATTTGGGAAGAAGAGTGAAGACAACAGGAACCAGATACATGTGGATTGGAGTCTGGGAGCTTGGTTTGTTGCTGGTCTGGTGGTTTGATACTGTACAATAGTGATATTTTGATTTATCTATTTATTGAGATAGTGTGTGTAATAGGCCCTTCTGGCCCTTCAAGCCATGCTGCTCAGCAATACCCCTAATCCTAGTCTAATTCTGTGAAAATTTACAATGACCGATTAACCTACCAACTGGTACGTCTTTGGAGAGTGAGAGGAAACCAGAGCACCTGGAGGAAACCCACGTGGTCATGGGGAGAACATGTGAGCTCCTTACAAGCAGCAGTGGTTACCTGTGTTGGAGAGCGCTGTGCTCAACACTACGCTACCATGCCGAAGATTGCAACATCTTCTCCCCAGTCTTTTGAGGGTTTGCCTTGAGTGCAGGTTTAAGATATTGATGATTTTCTGAGGAGTCAACTCATCACAGCCAGTCAAGCAGCAGGTTATCATAACCAACCACCAGAATGTACTTTCACTTGGCTGTATATAAATGCCTGAAAACAGCCTATCAAAGGAAACACATATCGACTGTACCTCTTCCTATAGATGCTGCCTGGCCTGCTGCGTCCACCAGCATTTTTTGTGTGTGTTGCTTATTCCTTATCTATTTCCATTTGCTTTGTTACAAAACAAGTTTAACATTCAAATGCATACTATTTTTGCCATATAGCATCACAGAGTCAGACAGTATAAAAACTGGCCATTCAACTCAGCATGTCTGTGCCAAACATGAAACATTCCATCTACATTAATTATCACATCCTCATCAACTTACTCTCAATTGTCCTACCGCTTAATTACCAAGGATAACTTACAATGGCCGATTGACGTATTAAACAGCATGTTTTTGCCATGTGTCATCAAATTTATTTTTATTTTCATTCTATTTATTTATTGTTTTTTTATATATTTCTTATTGTAACTTCTTCTAGTAGTTTTAAAATGTATTGCACTATACAACTGCAGCAAAATAACAAATTTCACAACTGTCAGTGATAATAAAACTGATTCAGGTTTTGATTCATCGATGGAAACCCATGCCATCACAAGAAGAATGCGTTAAATCCACAGAGACGTAATCCAGGGTCAGGACACAACTTGGGTTTCTGGAACTCCTGGCCAGTAGCAACAGACCATTGTGCCTTTCCTTGAATGTATAGGGTCATCACAGTTGGCATCCTTGTATCCTTGCAGTGATCACATTTGTCAACTCAACCATGGACAGTGAGGGATTCTCTTCCTTTAAAGGAAAATACTTTAATTCAACAGAACATACAATTATAAAATAATTAGATCAGTGCCATACTTGCCAATTATTACAGCAATGATTGTATATGACCGGTAACGCAATATTGATTGCTGTCTTCTGATTTTTCTTCCTTTGTTGGTTTGCTCTTGCAATGACAACTTCTAAGAGAAGGGGAGGGGAACTTCTAGGAAAGAGTGTAAAATATGACATGGTTTGATGATGAGCTGAAATGTCTGCTCTGTGTTGCTCATTTCATAGTAGCCATGCTTTATGCTTGAGTTTGAACACAGCAGGAATTGCCGAGAGAAAATTAGTTTAGAGAGCTTGCTTGTGCAGAAAGTCTGACATAACGCTGACCACATCCAGTCCTATCAAGCAGAAAGAAACATTATGCTTTTACCAATGATCATTCATCCATTCCGTCTTTTTATGCACTTTGAAATGATTATTCGGTACAGTGGCTTAAAATGGGAGTTCCATTAGGGATTTCTCATTACTGGATGCGTGTGAACTTCATTGACTTGAAATCTGAATTGTTATTGTGCTTCCAATATATTGCATGGCAATCTTATCACTATATTTTGATATGTATACCCTTAATTACATTAACTATGATGATGACCAACTGGCACCAATATTGAGCAACAGTACAAAGGGCTCAAGATCTCAACCAATATTCCAACTTCCAGAGCTACTTGTGCAGGAGCCACAGTTCTTGAAGCAAGGAGACACTTATCATGAAATTCAGAGATCTTGTGTGAGCCATTCAAATAACTGGATCAGGGATTCATTCAATTATAATTAGTATAAGCCTACCCAGTAGCATATTATAGAAAACTATGCATTGTCTGGGCCCTCTTTAATTAATGGTGTTCTTTGTCAAAGTTAAGGATTGGATTGAAAGAGCGATAATTTGGCAGAAATCTTCTGAAAAATGTCTCTCCATGAGAAGGTTTGTTACATCCTTTGTGGACAATATTCCGCTTCTTGGCTACCATGAGAGGTGAAGTTGATGATACTGAGTTGGGATATCCCCCAGTAGCCCTCATCATCCTCCTACTTCTCTTGCTCCAGCAGGTCTTCACACCCTGCACATTGGACCCAGGACCCGATGCTCTTCCTGCAGCAGTGGCTGTGTCTTTGGTTGTGTAGGTTATACAGCAGAGCATACAGCACAAAGAAGTCGATGCAGCTGATCAGTGCATACCCTGCGACCCTTCGAACAGATGTAGTCAATGGAATCGCATTGCTTTCAGTTGTCTACTTAATATTTGAGTTATATTATAAATGGCACCCTCCTACCGCTTCAAAACCTGAATTAGTCTGAGAATCTAGGGAAGTGTAGCACTTGTCTCCAAGGATCAATTGTTCTGGGATATTGTGATAATTGAAAATATTTGCCAATGTGGACACCCTCAGAGTGAAGGTGTTGCCAGAAAACATGGCACTGCGGGATTGACCATCAAGAAGCTCTTCCCATGACTATCAGCAAGTCATACATTAATGAAATAGATTACAAGGTCCCGTTTATTCATGGGAGCACTAAGGCAGCCCTGAAGCCCAACAGTGGCTAACTTAATTCCAAGTAAGCCAGGTATGCTGGCATATCTCAGCACTTTACTAAAATCAAAAGAAGAAGTGGAGAACCTTTCTGATTCCACAGCGTGCAGATATTTCAGAGACTGGGCATAGAGCTGCTGCTGCTATCTGAAAAAATCCACTGGAAAGGGAGGTAAGTCACCATGACTTAGACCTCTATGTATAGATCAATTCAAGCATGATAGCATGGCTAAAGATCATGTTATTAGATGCTATCTCTATTGTAACATCTGTAGAAAGCCTGTGGAAAAATCCCTCTAATCCTTCTCGTAATTACTTCAAATTACCTGGTATTTGACCCTCTGCCAAGGGAGAAAGGTACTTGCAAAGAAACACCATAGAATCAGTGAAAGTCTACACACAAGACGGACAAACAGCCAATGTGCAAAAGACAGCAAACTGTGCAAATACAAAATAATAATAATAAATAATTAAACAATAAATATCAGGAACTGAGATGAAGAGCCCTTGGAAGTGAGTCCATCGGTTGTGGGATCATTTCAGTGTTCGGTGAGTGAAGTTGAGTCAATCCTTTAGTTCAAGAGCCTGATGGCTGAGGGGTAATAACTGTTCCTGAACCAGGTGATGTGGGTCCTGAGGCTCCTGTACCTCCTGCCTAGCCAGACTATTCTGGCCTGGGAACCACGTCTGGCTGTCCTTCCAACAGCTGCCCCTGCTCACTGACTCCCACAAGCTCTCACCCAATTCATTGGTCTCTTTAAGATTACCCATCGCATCAACCCAGCCACTTACCAACTCCAGCTGCTCTCTCTCTCAGGATCGCACCCATCTTCCATGTGTTCTGCCTTAAGCCCATTGTCCATGGACCACTCAACACATCTGCATTTTTGGAACCAAGGATGGTGGAAGGAGGTCCAGTACACATGGTTTTGCTGGTTGATAGATTCACGTTATCGTGGATCGGGTGAGCAGTACCTGGTTGACTGGGAAGGGTATGGCCTGGAAGAAAGGTCTTGGGTGCCATCCAATTTTTCTTGGATCCATCACTCATCAAGAAATTCCACTGGACCCATCTGGATTGTTGGGTGCTGACACTGGTAGGTTCCTCTCAGTCTCCAGCCAGCTACCAGGAGCTACCTGCTTTCAACTCATCACCTGCAGACTACTTAGGCCTAGCTCTCATCCACAGTCCCTTGTCCACACATTGATCAAGCCACGCCTCAAGCATTTGCTCCAGGCCTTCAATTGTTGCAATTGTATCTGTTCTCTCTTATTTTGTGGCCACTCATGGCTTGATATTTTGTAGTTTATTATTAAAGGTATCACTCACTGATATAATGGCTCTGCTGCACTGCATTTGGGTCAAGCATTCTCTACGTTTCCTGACAACTACTTCCTGTAGACTTTTCCATTCAAAAGCATTGGTGTTTCCATACCAGACCGTGATGCAACCAGTCAGTATACTCTCCACCAGATGTCTATAGAAATTTGTCAAATTTTTCCTTTACATTCCGAGTCATCGTAAACTTCTAAGAAAATAGAGGAGCTGTTGTGCTTTCTTTATAATGACACGTGCATGCTGGACCCATATTTCACAAATTTCCCATTATATATGGCAGAGATAATAAACCTGATTCTGATTTTGAGTCTGATCCTTCCCACAATGCGGTGATCAGAACAGTACACAATACTTGAACCCATCCTAGCTGGCATTCTGTACAATTCCAGCATAACCGCCCTGCTCTTAGCTTCTATGCCTCAGCAAAAAATAAAAAGCATTTCCAGTCCTGATGAAGGGTCTCGGCCCGAAATGTTGACTGTTTACCCTTTTCCATAGATGCTGCCAGCCCTGCTGAGTTCCTCGAGCATTTTGTGTGTGTTGCTAGGATTTCAAGCACTTGCAGATTTTCACTGATTTGTGAAAGTATTTCATGTGTCTTTTTAGCCAAGTTATCGACCTTCCTGTTTCATTTAAGGACCTTTAAATGTACACAAGATCCCTCTGCTCCTCCACACCATTTAATATCATGCTATTTATTATATATTCCTTGGCATGCTAATCTTCCCCAAGTGCATTCCCTTGGCCTTCTCTGTATTATCTACCATATGAATTAAAGCTTTCCTTATCACAATCAATGACACAGTCAATATTTCGATCTGCAATCTTCCTTATCATGTTCCCTACATTTAGGTCAGATTCATCAACATATTTATAAAACCAAGGGGAGAACTGCTGAATCCCGTAGAACTCCACCATTAGTAGCCTTCAAATAAAAAAGCACGTATTAGCTGAGGGCTTCCAGCCATTGAGGCAGTTTTAAATCTTATTTGCCACTCTTCCTTTGATCCAGCGGGCTTTTTTTTCTGACTACTCTGCCATTTGGAACTTTGTTAAACTCCCTTTAGGTTATATTACATGCATTCCATCAATGACCTTCCTTGTTCTCTCCCTAAACCAGGAAACCTCTTAACTTTTCTTTAACGTTCATGCTGACTGTCCCTGATTAATCTGTGCCTTTCCAAATGCTGTATGTTCCTAAGGATGGAATCCCACAACATTCCCACCACCAAGTTAAACCAACCGCCCTGTAATTACACGTTTATCTCTTCCTCCCTTTTAAAATACTGGATTAATGTCAATAATCCCCTAATCCCCCAATCCCTCTGGCACTACTCCCATGGCCAGTGCAGCTTGAAAGAATATTGTTGGAGCCTTTGCAATTTCTTTACATGCTTCTCTTAATAGCCTGGGATATATTTCATTTGTGCTTCATTTTTTTTTTCAAAAGTTATAAGAACATAAAAAGTAGGAGCAGGAGTCGGCCATTTGGACAGCTGAGCCTGCTCCATCATTCAAGTAGATCATGGCTGGTCTGGCCATGGACTCTGTTCCATGCTTTCCCATAAACCTTAATTCCCCCACTAGGCAAAATCTATTTAACTGTGTCTTAAATGTATTTAATGAAGTAGCATCTACTGCATCTCTTGGCAGAGAATTCTATAGGTTCCAGAGAAAAGCAGTTTCTCCTCATCTCCATCCTAAATTTATTCCCCGAACGTTGAGGTTATGTTCTCTAGTTCTAGTCTTACTTACCGGTGGAGACAACTTTGCCCCTCTTATCTCATCTATCCCTCTCATAATCGCGTAAATCCCTTAAAAATCCTTCTTTTTGAATATTTAACATTTTGCTCTGGTTCAGCTTAAATATAATGTCAGCATTACCTCCCTATTCTGAGAAGACACTATCAAAATAATCATTAAGAACTTTGCCCGCATCTTTCATCACAGCTCTCTTTTTAAGCAAGTAAAAGGGCAGGGATACTAATATAGATACAATGAAAAATTACAAATAATCTAACAATAACCTTTGATGATTTTCAGGTGAGAGCCAGTTGCAGAAGATTGAAGCGAGTAATGCCGTGTCAAGTATCACCCACCAGATAAATGCAGAAGGGAATAAAGGGCTGCTCTTGCAGAAGCAAGTCAGAGGTCAGATATTCATACTTGTATGAAATAGCAGATGCGCAGTGTGAACAAAACATGCAGATGTGGATATCTGCCCATTCAGCCCCTTAAACCTGCTCCAATAAGATCGAGCCTTCCATTTTCCTGGTGCATCCCCTCTGCAATATACTTTATACTTTATTGTCGCCAAACAATTGATACTAGAACATACCATCATCACAGCGATATTTGATTCTGCGTTTCTCACTCCCTGGATTACAAAGTGATGGTAAATATTAAAAATTTAAATTATAAATCATAAATAGAAATAGAAAAATGGAAAGTAAGGTAGTGCAAAAAAAACTGAGAGGCAGGTCCGGATATTTGGAGGGTACGGCCCAGATCCGGGTCAGGATCCGTTCAACAGTCTTATCACAGTTGGAAAGAAGCTGTTCCCAAATCTGGCCATACAAGTCTTCAAGCTCGTGAGCCTTCTCCTGGAGGGAAGAGGGACAAAAAGTGTGTTGGCTGGGTGGGTCGTGTCCTTGATTATCCTGGCAGCACTGCTCCGACAGCGTGCTGTGTAAAGTGAGTCCAAGGACAGAAGATTGGTTTGTGTGATGTGTTGCGCCGTGTTTACGATCTTCTGCAGCTTCTTCCGGTCTTGGACAGGACAACTTCCATACCAGGTTGTGATGCACCCTAGAAGAATGCTTTCTACGGTGCATCTATAAAAATTAGTGAGGGTTTTAGGGGACAGGCCCAATTTCTTCAGTTTTCTCAGGAAGTAAAGGCACTGGTGGGCCTTCTTGGCAGTGGACTCTGCTTGGTTGGACTAAGTCAGGTCATTTGTGATATTGACCCCGAGGAACTTAAAGCTTTTGACCTGTTCCACTTGCGCACCACCGATGTAAATTGGGTCGTGTGGTCCGCTACTCCTTCTGAAGTCAACAACTAATTCCTTTGTCTTGCTGACATTGAGGGATAGGTTATTGTCTTCGCGCCATGCCACCAGGTTCTTAATTTCCTATTAATTTGCCAGTGTAATGTAGCTGATGAATAATGTTTTGACAGAAGTGCCATTTTCTCCTTGCCCTTGTATTCTATGTCCTGGATAATGAAAGCAAGTATCCTGTATATCATCTCAATCACTTTATCTACCTATCCTGAATTATATACAATACAATCCTTCTGTTTCTCAGTACTTTCTTGGGTTCTAATATCCATCGCACATTTCCTAGCTTTACTAGTTCTTTCAAATTGTGACCACTTACACTTCTGTTATTTCTCTGTCCGTCTTACTTTCATTTTGCAGCTCAAAAATAGACTCCCCATTGTCCATCACACCAAACACTTGTGCAATCTATAAACTTACCAGTCACACCTCCCACATGCATATCCACATCATTTATATACAAGCTGCAAAAGGCTCAGCACTGATCCCTGTGGTGCTATACTGATCACAGGCTGTAAAAACAGCCCTTGATCAATTGTAGTTCCAACTTATTAAATTGCCCTGGATCCCATGGACTAGAATATTTTTGAACCAGTCTCCCATGTGGGACCTTGTCATAAATTCTACTGACATCCTCATAATCTGTATTAACAGTACTTTCCTTAGTGGAGCCATGTGGACTATCGCTGATGAATTCCTTACCTCTCCAAATTGCAAATTGGTCCTGCTCCAATGGAAACATTTCCCATATTTCCCTATTCCTGAGTTAGATGCACCAGTCTTTAAGTCCCTAGCTTATCCCCTCTTGAATAAATATATTACATTTGCTGCACCCTGCTAATAGATTTCTGAATGGTCCATGAACCCATGAAGACTACCTTATTATTTGTTTTTTTTAGAGCCAGAATCAGGTTTAATATCACGGGAACAACAGGAATTCTGCAGATGCTGGAAATTCAAGCAACACACATCAAAGTTGCTGGTGAACGCAGCAGGCCAGGCAGCATCTATAGGAAGAGGTACAGTCGACGTTTCAGGCCGAGACCCCTCGGGCCAGTACTAACTGAAGGAAGAGTTAGTAAGAGATTTGAAAGTGGGAGGGGGAGGGGGAGATCCAAAATGATAGGAGAAGACAGGAGGGGGAGGGATGGAGCCAAGAGCTGGACAGGTGATTGGCAAAGGGGATATGAGAGGATCATGGGACAGGAGGTCCGGGGAGAAAGACGGGGGGGGGTGGGGGGAACCAGAGGATGGGCAAGGGATATAGTCAGAGGGACAGAGGGAGAAAAAGGAGAGTGAGAGAAAGAATGTGTGTATAAAAATAAATAACGGATGGGGTACGAGGGGGAGGTGGGGCATTAGCAGAAGTTAGAGAAGTCGATGTTCATGCCATCAGGTTTGAGGCTACCCAGACGGAATATAAGGTGTTGTTCCCCCAACCTGAGTGTGGCTTCATCTTTACAGTACAGGAGGCCGTGGATAGACATGTCAGAATGGGAATGGGATGTGGAATTGAAATGTGTGGCCACTGGGAGATCTTGCTTTCTCTGGCGGACAGAGCGTAGGTGTTCAGCAAAGCGGTCTCCCAGTCTGCGTCAGGTCTCGCCGATATATAGAAGGTCACATCGGGAGCACCGGACGCAGTATATCACCCCAACCGACTCACAGGTGAAGTGTCACCTCACCTGGAAGGACTGTCTGGGGCCCTGAATGGTGGTAAGGGAGGAAGTGTAAGGGCATGTGTAGCACTTGTTCTGCTTACAAGGATAAGTGCCAGGAGGGAGATCAGTGGGGAGGGATGGGGGGTACGAATGGACAAGGGAATCGCGTAGGGAGCGATCCCTGTGGAAAGCAGTGGGGGCGGGGAGTGAAAGATGTGCTTAGTGGTGGGATCCCGTTGGAGGTGGCGGAAGTTACGGAGAATAATATGTTGGACCCGGAGGCTGTTGGGGTGGTAGGTGAGGACCAGGGGAACCCTATTCCTAGTGGGGTAGCGGAAGGATGGAGTGAGAGCAGATGTGCATGAAATGGGGGAGATGCGTTTGAGAGCAGAGTTGATAGTGGAGGAAGGGAAGCCCCTTTCTTTAAAAAAGGAGGACATCTCCCTCGTCCTGGAATGAAAACCCTCATCCTGAGAACAGATGCAGCGGAGACGGAGGAATTGCGAGAAGGGGATGGCATTTTTGCAAGAGACAGGGTGAGAAGAGGAATAGTCCAGATAGCTGTGAGAGTCAGTAGGCTTATAGTAGACATCAGTGGTTAAGCTGTCTCCAGAGACAGAGACAGAAAGATCTAGAAAGGGGAGGGCGCTGCTTCCTGCACACATGCTGAGCTTGTTGACTTTATTAACTTTGCCTCCAACTTTCACCCTGCCCTCAAGTTTACCTGGTCCATTTTTGACACGGCCCTCCCCTTTCTAGATCTTTCTGTCTCTGTCTCTGGAGACAGCTTATCCACTGATGTCTACTATAAGCCTACTGACTCTCACAGCTATCTGGACTATTCCTCTTCTCACCCTGTCTCTTGCAAAAATGCCATCCCCTTCTCACAATACCTCCATCTCCGCCGCATCTGTTCTCAGGATGAGGCTTTTCATTCCAGGACAAGGGAGATGTCCTCCTTTTTTAAAGAAAGGGGCTTCCCTTCCTCCACTATCAACTCTGCTCTCAAACGCATCTCCCCCATTTCACGCACATCTGCTCTCACTCCATCCTCCCGCCACCCCACTAGGAATAGGGTTCCCCTGGTCCTCACCTACCACCCCACCAGCCGCCGGGTCCAACATATTATTCTCCGTAACTTCCGCCACCTCCAACGGGATCCCACCACTAAGCACATCTTTCCCTTCCCCCCCTCTGCTTTCAGCAGGGATCGCTCCCTACGCGACTCCCTTGTCCATTCGTCCCCCACATCCCTCCCCACTGATCTCCCTCCTGGCACTTATCCTTGTAAGCGGAACAAGTGCTACACATGCCCTTACACTTCCTCCCTTACCACCATTCAGGGCCCCAGACAGTCCTTCCAGGTGAGGTGACACTTCACCTGTGAGTCGGCTGGGGTGATGTACTGCGTCCGGTGCTCCCGATGTGGCCTTCTATATATTGGCGAGACCCGTCGCAGACTGGGAGACTGCTTTGCTGAACACCTACGCCAGAGAAAGCAGGATCTCCCATTGGCCACACATTTCAATTCCACATCCCATTCCCATTCTGACATGTCTATCCACGGCCTCCTGTACTGTAAAGATGAAGCCACACTCAGGTTGGAGGAACAAAACCTTATATTCTGTCTGGGTAGCCTCCAACCTGATGGCATGAACATTGACTTCTCTAACTTCCGCTAATGCCCTACCTCCCCCTCGCACCCCATCCATTATTTATTTTTATACACACATTCTTTCTCTCACTCTCCTTTTTCTCCCTCTGTCCCTCTGACTATATCCCTTGCCCATCCTCTGGTTCCCCCCCCCACCGCCGTCTTTCTCCCCGGACCTCCTGTCCCATGATCCTCTCATATTCCCTTTGCCAATCACCTGTCCAGGTCTTGGCTCCATACCTCCCCCTCCTGTCTTCTCCTATCATTTTGGATCTCCCCCTCCCCCTCCCACTTTCAAATTTCTTACTATCTCTTCCTTCAGTTAGTCCTGACGAAGGGTCTCGGCCCGAAACGTCGACTGTACCTCTTCTTAGAGATGCTGCCTGGCCTGCTGCATTCACCAGCAACTTTGATGTGTGTTGCTTTAATATCACGGGCTTATGTTGTGAAATTTGTTAACTTTACGGTAGCAGTACAATGAAATACATGATAGATAAATATAGAGAAAAAAACTGAATTACAGTAAGTATACATGTGTCTTTTAAATAGTTAAGTTAAAATAAGTAGGTCAAGAAAAAGTAGTGAGGTAGTGTTCATGGGTTCAATGTCCATTTAGAAATCAGATGACAGAGGGGAAGAAGCTGTTCCTGAATCATTGAGTATATGCCTTTAGGCTTCTGTACCTCCTTCCTGACAGGAACAAAGAGAAGAGGGCATGTCTTGGGTGGTGGGGGTCTTTTATGATGGATTCTACCTTCCTATGGCACTGCTCCTTGATGTTGTCTTGGATACTATGAAGGCTAATACCCATGACTGAGCTGACTAATCTTACAAGTTTGTGCAACTTACTTCGATCTTGTGGAGTAGCTCCCCCAACCCCATACCAAATGGTGAGCAGCCAGTCAGAATTCTTTCAAAGTACATTTGTAGAAGTTTTTGAGTGTTTTAGTTGACAAACCAAACCTCCTCAAATCCCTAATAAAATATAGCCACTGACTTGCCTTCTTCATAGCTGCATTGATACGTTGCATCCAGGTTAGGTCCTCAGAGAGCTTGACACCCAGGAACTTGAAATTGCTCACTCTCTCCACTTCTGATCCCTGTATGAGGATTGGTTGGTGTTCCTTCATCTTACTCTTTCTGATGTCTGCAATCAGCTCTTTGGTCTTGCTGATGTTGAGTGCAAGTTTGCAACACCACTCAACTGACTGGTATATCTCGCTCCTCTATGCCCTTTTGTCACCATCTGAAATTCTGCCAACCATGGTTGTATCATCAGCAAATCTACAGATGGCATTTGCGCTATGGCCAGCTGCACCGTTATGGGAGTAGAGAGAGTAGAGCAGTGGGCTAAGCACACATCCCTATGGTGCGCCAGTGTTGATTGTTAGAGAGGTGGAGATGTTATTTCCAATCCACACAGATTGTGGTCTGCACTTCATTACTATTTTCATAATTTATAGTAATTTTATATCTTTGCACGGTACTGCAGCAGAAAGCAACAAATTTCACATTATATTTTGATTCTGATCCTGTCTCATCTAACATCTCTTCTTTGCCTAGAGATTTGAGAACTTCTTGCAGTGCCCCAACAATCACATCCCTTACCTTCCACAGCAGTCTTGTATATACTTCATCATGCCTTGTTAATTTGTACAACTTTAAGCCCAATAACACACCTAATATCTACTCATTTTTAATTGTAATTTGATCAATAATTCCACCATGCCCCTCCCTGAATTCTCCACCTATCACGTCCTGTTCCATAGCAAATACAAATCAAAAGCATTCATTTAAGACTTCGTCTATATCTCCATCTCCACACGCAGATAGCCAGTGTGCTCCCTAATAGGTCGTACCATTATTGCCCTTAATAATCTTGTAACATATTTTTCTATTTTCCTGAATCTTGTCCAATACTGCTATTTCATCTCCTTCTTTACCGTGCTAATTATTTTAAGTACTTCCCTACACATTCTATACTCCTGTCGAGATTCACTAGTTTTCAGTTCTTTAAACTTGCCATATATCAACTTTGTTTTCTTAATTTTCCTTCTGATATTTAACCATATGTACCCCTGTAACTGTGCATCTACTGTGTTGCCCGCTCCGTGCCAACTCTCCTCCACAGCTCTAGCAAGCCTCTTGGGAGGGATGTGGGATCTTTTCTGGTCCAGATGCAACTTGTCCATGTTATACACTCCCCATTTTCCCAGAAACAATCCTAGTGATTACATCCAATGCCCTCTGTCCTGTAACATTTCTTTAGTCACATATTCATCTGACCTATTTTCCTATTGCTATGTCCATTGGTATTAGAGGTCATCTAGAGATTATAACCTTAGGACCTGTCTTTTAATCTGCTCCCTAGCTCCATAAATTCAAGTTGAAAGACCTCTCCCAACATTTTACCTATGTTGTTGGTATCGTTATGAACATTGACTTCTGAATGTTTACCCTCCCCGGTTAGGATACCTTGTAATAGTTCAGTGACATTCCTATTGCTTGCATCTGAGTGGGACACACCATCTTAGATTCACATCTAGGACCACAGAAGGATCAGTCCAATCTGATAGCAGCCATATTACCAATGGGTGCTATTACAGGGTATAAATCTGCTTCTTATATGTTATTGTACAATCTCAACCAAGGAATAATAAGAAAGTTGATGATGTGGGAAATGGATTTGGAACCGGGGACTGTTCTGAAATGAAAGTTGGGATTTTCCTGAGAGCAGTAAAAATCAGATAAAATTCAAACATACTAAACTGCCTAAACATGATGTAGGTACAAGATGCTCCATTCCTCTTAATGGGTTTAAAGGACTTTTACTTGCTTATTTATCCCCTCCTTTACACCGATGCATTGTTAAACAACAACATCAACGAATATGATGCAGCAATGGCAACAGTTGTCCAGATAACTGAAAATAAACTGTGTGGTGTCAATCTTTTCATTCATGCTCCACAAAAACAAAAATCTCATTGCTTTCATTTAATCTTACTTTGTTAGCATAGTTGTCCACTTGCTTTCCTGTGGCCTTTCCTAACTTCCCTTTCAAAGTTTTAATGATGCTGAATGTGCCTTGTGGTAGCATCCTGGGAATAAATAAGTTTCTCACAATTTCCCTATTGAACATATTAAGTGAATGGCTTCTGGTTATGGCTTATAATTTTGAACACACCACAATGGAAATATCATCTATTTAATTATCTATCAAACCCTTGCGAAATTTTAGTTCATCATCTCCCACTTTGAAGCAGATGATCCCAACCTGTTTGTTCTTCAACAGCAGTACAAAGAGTAATGAGTTGGAGTCTAGAATCAGAATGACCTCTCTGGCAGTTAGCTTCCAAATCTTTCAAGACAGGAGTCGACTCTACAGCCCTTGAGCCTCCTGTGACATTCAACAAAATCAGGGCTAAGAATCTCCATCAAGTCCATCCATTTATTAATTCCGTCTGTGCCCAAATAGTTATTCATCTCAGCCTTAAATATATTTATTAACCAAGTACCTACTGCACCGTGACATGGAAAATTGCAAAGGTTCAGTTACCCCAGTCATCTTCAGTGGTTCCTGCTTATTTTGAGACTTGCATCTTTTAACTCCAGGTAATGTCTCTCAGTCTCTACCTTGTCAGACCATTGAAATGATCACCTCTTATTCCCCTAACCATCAGAGTCCATGGATTCATCCCACTGGCTTTCTTCTCAAGGGGCAATGCTCTCTTGGAATTAATCGAACAAACCTTCATCCCACTTCTGTAAGGCAAACACATCCTCCCTTAGGGAAGAAGACCAAAATTCTACAAGATGTTTCTACTATGAGTTTGCTTAAGTGCAGATCTTGCACTTAAACTAACCTCTGCAGGAGTAAGGTGACAGCACATGAGTCACATCTTCCCACTGATTCTTCTTAGCTTTTGCTGAGACCTTTCTCAGGATGTGTTGGTCCATGTGTGAAAAGCAGGGTTCCCATTTCTGTGTCTGTGAAACTGAGTTACAGTATAGCTGAGACTGTGAAGCAGCTTACCCATATCTCTATTCCTGTGTCTGTCTCTGGAGCTCCCCAAGCTGTGCAACAATGTGTCTATAAGTGGTCAGACTCAGGGATCAATTTGTTTTAACATGATGTGAATTTGCCCTTTTGGTACTGGTGCATTGGATTCTGGAAATCATTCGCAGTTTGAAGTGTGCTAATGAGTAAAAATATTGCAATTAACACTCCTTATAAGCTCAAGTCCTTGTATAGAGTGAACGCACAGAAAATCACTTAGTGATGACATCTGAGGTAAAGTATTTTGAGTCTCCAGAATAGCCATACTGTAGTATCTATTGTAAGTGAGTTCTCTGACTGGCTGGCTCCATTTTGTTAACACTGAGTTTAATATGTTGCCATTATATTTGCTGATACTTGATACCAAACAAAACACATTTTAATTTGTTTCTGATTACTCACAATAATTTGACTGAATAATGAATTTTAATTTGATTTTTCTTCGTATATGGCATCTGCAGACCTTTGTCAGGGTGTACTCATAAATATTGTCCACGCCACACATTTTCAAACTTCTTCCCACATGAAGGAGTGCTGCAATTTCATCCCTGCAATTAATGAGATCTTTGTGAGGCATCGGCACAGAATAACCTTTACAGCAGCCAAATGACGACTGACAGCCATGAATCTTTTATAACCCCCAGAAGTTAGATTAATGTTTAGATTACAGCAGATTTAAATGTGAAATATTGATCAGATTAAACATAAAGCAAAGGAACTGGTACAGAAAATGAAAGACTGCGAATTGCTCACTGTTATTGATGAGCCTTGGCTGCTACCTTATTCATTTTTATTACCTGCATTCTCATTGAGTTTGAATCAATGCAGCAGAGGGTAACCACAGGTTAAATAGAAATAATTTATTCAGTCTTAGTGAATGGGAAGGGGGGACAAAAACTGAAATTATGACTGAAATGTCCATAAGTTTGGCTTTCATTTTTTATTTTAACAGTGGCTTGACTGCTCTCCATTTGACATGTTAACATTTGAACAGTTTTATTTGGTAATTGCTTAGCCAAGCTGGTGCAGCAGGCAGCTTCTGGGAGCCAAGGCTTACTGAGCACAACTCAAACCTCACCACAAGTATTCATGCTTTTCCTGTCCCAGTTGGGACTGCAGGCTCTGATGTTTGTAACAGCACAACAATGTAGGAATGTATTAGGGCCAGCTCCGCTTTCCAGAACTGTGTCTCATGCTGCTTATACATGGAGCAGTGTCAATATTGAGAAGTCTTCTGCCTGACTCTAAGCAGCATTCTGACTTAAAAATGAAATGAGTCCAGTGGAGGGAACGGTGTAACCAGAAAGGAATAAAGACGTTATTATATTTTTTACTCCTATTCCCTTGTCATGTCCAAACCATACTTAATATTTTTACTGTTTTACCTTGCTATTAATTCATAATGAAGTTTCATTTAGAAAATTGCTCATTTAGTAGTTTTTGATAAAGTAAATTGCTATTTTAACAATGGATCTGGTATTTATTTAATCTATGAGAGATCTTTGTTAAATACCTGAAGAGTCTTCTGACAAACAAGAGACACCATGCAAAATGTAAAAATATTGGAAAGACAGAGAATAGATCACTGAGTGATGCAGTGACCTGATATGCTTAAATGTAGGTTACTCAGTGTTGTTATGGAATGAGATTTCTGCTACATCTTGAGGTAATAATAGACTTGAGGCAGAACACTTGTCTCTCGAAGAAGAACACTAATTCTCTACCTATGCAAGCATCTAGCGAAGGGATATGTTGACAATTCTTGCCCATATACCCTCTTGATATATAACACTTTAAAACTAGCTTATGGAATAGGAAAGTATGGGGGGATGTGAGAGACATAATCTTTACACAAAGTGGTGGGTGCATGGAACGCATGCCAGGGGTGGTGGTAGAGGCAGGTAACATAGGGGGCATTTCTTAAAAAAACTCTTAGACATGCACATGGATCAAGTCCCGTTTACCAATTACCCTTGGATTTCCTGATCTAACATGGTTTCCAACTAAGCAATGGCTCAACTTTAAAATTTTCAACCTGATTTCAATTTTCTTCATGGCCTCATTTGTCCCTGCAATCACCTCCAGCTCAGAATCCTAAAGAATCTGTGCTCCTCCAAGTTTAGCTTTAACAGTAAACTTCCTCTGTTGGCTCAAACTCAGGAATTTCATCCCAATTCTCTCAGCTGTTTTTCTTTTGGTTATCTGTGCCCAGGTATCCATTGTTTTATAGGTATGTTGAAGTGTTTTTGCATCTTTAGTAACTCTTTATAAAAAGATTCTGTGCTGTCAGAACTATGCAGTGTTAATTAAATGCAAGTGTAAATGAATGGGATCCTGTTATTGCCTACTTGTTTTCAACGAATTGGTTACATTTAGCGAGACACTGAATTTGAGACCTGCAAGATTTCCTAATTATCAAGTACTTGGCACAGCTAATCGACATTTAAAATTTAAAATGATACAGGCTGTAATTTAACCTGGGTGGTAGTGTAACTGTAACATGATAGCAGGCAGCTTTCCTTGTGTGCCGTGCCTATTATTTAGTTTCATTGACTTCAATGGATCCAAGCATGAGGAGGAGCGTATGACAAGCACCTTCATTATTACTGACCAAACATCAGGTATACTCTCCAACAATTAATAAAGTGTTTTCATACTTCATTAAAATGATTGGTCTGTTGATCATAAAACTATAAACTTTTTGTTTCTGAGTTCACTCAGGGACTCATGTTTGATTCTGATGTCCATTCCTTTTCACGCACACCATGTTCAGAGATGTCAGAAGCATTATTGTAGGTTCATACTTAAAATATCCTCCTTACTAAGCCAACCAAGAAAAGGCATGTTTACTCTTTTCAAAAAGCCTGTTTTTACTCTAGTATATAACCCTCTTATTTAAAAAGAGCTAATGCTGAGGTATTGCTTCAACTTTAGAAGTTATATTGAAGAAGAAGAAAGCAAAGGCACACTGTATAAATTAGACCTTTTCTTTTTCCAACTGCTATTACAGGACCAGGTTATGGTGCCAATACACAACACCTGCGAACACATCCTGGAAACAAAAAAGGAAGTAATCTGCCTCCCAGGATGACAGATGCAAATTCACGTAGCAGACCCAAAAAGTGATCACAAGTAGGAAGCACTTGTGCAATATAATGGCTGATTTGTGAAATAAGATGCAAGGATTCAGAAGAAACCTCAAACAAATTAAAGCCAGCAATGTGATATCACCTGATCTTATGCTGAATTCCAAATGAATTAATTTGCTAGATTTTTTGATTAAAGTATACTGAGACATTAATTTCTGCATTTTACAATCCACGGTGCAAATGAATTCATGTAGCATTACTGAAGTTGAGTGAGCTAGACAGTTGAAAAAGAATGCGAGCATGGATGGACTACAAGAAGAGCATGAATTCTAAACTGCTTATGGTGCAATTCCTTTGAGAGCCATTGACGAATGCACAGATCTTTGGTACTGTAAGAACTGAATTAACTTTGTAGACATTTGAGTCAAAAATGTCATTGGCAGATATTAGAATTTACAAATATCTTGTAACAAAATTATAAGCAACTTGTTATTTCAAGTTACAATTAGTTAAAAATTTTGAATAAAACACTACCGACGGCATTTTTGTTCTGCTTCATGAAAATAAGAAGTTTTGTTATTTCCTATAGTGTCTTACATTAGACTAACAAATGGTGAGTTAATATTTATTTCACATGAAATAATCAGTTTTATGAATTGTACTCCAATCGATACAATTGATGATGCAAAACAGTGTATGAATAATAATTAATGATGGGAGAGCTGTGAAATAACAGTATGATAACTGAAATAACAACTGTGCGAAAACTCCACACATATAACCAATGCATGGCCCATTTAAAAACAGATGCCACTAAAATTTACAGATTCATTGCCTAGGAATTGGATCAATTTGTGCACATTGGAGCTATTTGTGCAGATTTTCCACATGACGATTATTTCCAGGTTGCTAAGCACCCATCAGGAAATTGGCCCAGACCCCACCATGCATGATTTAACGTCAGTTTTGCAGCTAATTATGTTATCACGTGTATTGTGGCCATTTTTTAAATTGCTGAACTATATTGGTTTTTAAAGATGAAGCCTATCACCTTTGTTTATTAATCACAAGAGAATTTGCACCAAACCCCATAGCAGATTGATGGTGATGTGAATTAATGCGTCTTTGATGTGACCTCTGTTTTAACTGCAGTATAATCTTCCCCCAGACTCAATTTTCCAATGGTAAGTGCAAAAGCACATACATCACTTTACATTCCCATAATGACTCCAACATCTCTATGCTGTGCCATTCATTACAGCCACTGCAATGTCTGCCAGAATCACTCTGTGTGGGACCTCTCACGGTTTGGGATTAGAGTTGGGCAAGATGGGTGGACACGCACGTTGTGAGATACAGGGTGATGAATATGGTAAACATTACAGTACTTTGCTTTGAACTCTTCACTCTTGGACATTCTCTCACCTCCATCACAGCCCTTACTGTAGCTAGAAGGTACAGTCATAAGGAGAATTCATTACAATCTGACCATCTGCCAGCATCTAGAACTCCAGTGATATGATAGCTGCAACTTCTGACAGGAACTGCACATGATTTTAGCCTAAGTTGCCATAATATGACTTTTAACATTCTTTCACCCCAATTAACAAATATTTTCAGGAGATCCAACTGGGCATTAGTGATATTTGCAGCATTTGTTAAGTGCATGAAAAGAGGGTGAATTCCATTTTCCAGGGATATAACATCCTGTGCTGTGGTACTGCTAGATGGTAAGCAGTTTTGTAAATTGAAAGCATTGTAAAATATGTGATTTATTTTTAATTGGCCAAGTTTCAATGCGGGGTTTTGCCACTTAAGTGAATAATCTCTTCAAAATGTTTTTATTTTATAACACCAATGAATGTTATGAGCGATCATTTTAAAAAGAGCACTTGCACTCAATTACCAGCAAGAAACACTTTGATATATTTTTGCTTTTCCAAAGAGGTGATAAAGAAAAAGCTTGGATCTCTTTCATATCTTATCATGTCTCTCAGAAGCAACTGCCAAGTTTTTGCTCATATTTTACTAAATGATCTATAACATGCTTTGGATGAGTCATTAAACTTTTAGTTGGAAGCAAAAGGACTTGCAACTCTGTGCAAAGAGGAGAATGTAGTTCAACTTGATTTATTAACCAATATTTATTCTAATCAATATAATGTCAAAACCATGGTTTATCTGATCATTAGTTTGTTTTTTTGTGGATCTTTGCCATTCCCATATTGGTTTTCTTATTTCCTTTATTGCAAAGTTAAACACATTTCAAGAACAATTCTAACAGCTTTTAAGTGTTTTCTGAGGTTAGAAGAGGTGCTGTAAAAATTTATGTTTTATTTTATGAGCAATTTTTGATTTAATTTGATTTGGTCCCCAAAGGATAAAACACTCCATATATGGTCCAGGGAATATGACATTTCAGTGATGAATTTATATTCTGCTAATCCTATGGTGGAAAATTTATGGTACGCACCTCCCCTAGAGATGCTCCACGGTAATGGTGGTGCACACACAAACTCTTTCTCCTCCAATATCAATCAATTCAGAACAGTTTCATATATGTTGCTCATTTTCAACTCATTGTTACTGCTAGAACCATCTGTCTCACCAAGTCATTGAAATAGAGTGCCAATGAAATATTTGTCTTGAGGTGTTGTGGGTTGTAGAAAACATGATAGTTAGCTTGCAAATAGTAATCTGCCGCAAGCAGTGAAAAAAAAACAAGCTGCTAGAGGAACATTGCAGGGCAGGCAGCATCTGTGGAGAGAAATGGACAGTCACTGTTTCAGGGCGAGACCCTTCAGATGGACTGAAAGGTAGAGGGGAGATAGCCAGCAATACTGGGTATTGCACAGTATACCTCTACAGATGCTGCTTTCCTCCAGAATTGTCTTCTGTATTGCACTACATTTCAAAAATAGTTTTATCAGTTTATACATGCTTAAGGATTTCCTTAGGTCAAGAGAGGTGATAGTAATCATTTTCAAACATTTTTGCAAATAGCATAATTGAACAAATAGGATTTAAGATACAACATAATCTTAAGAAAAATAAATCTAATTGCAAAATAATTTTTCTTCTACATTTTGCAATTCTATTTCTACTGGCTGCATCACAGCCTAGTATGGAAAGACTGATGCCCTTGAACAGAAAATTCTACAGAAAGTAGAGGACATGACCCAGTCTATCATGGGTAAAGCCCTTCCCACCAATGAGTACATCTGCGTGAAATGCTGTGGCAGGAAAGTAGCATCCATTATCAGGGACTCCATCACCCAGGACATGCTCTCCTATTGCAGCTACCATTAGGAAGAAGGTGCAGAAGCCTCAGGACTCACACCACCTGGTTCAGGAACAGTATCATCCCTCAACCATCAGGTTCTTGAACCAAAGGGGGATAACTTCACTCTATTTCACTTGCCTCATCATTGAAATGTTCCCACAACCAATGAATTCACTTTCAAAGACTCTACATCTCAAGTTCTTGCTTATTTATTTTATTATTATTATTATTTATTTTGTACTTGCACAGTCTGTTGTCCTCTGCTCTCTGGTTGAATGCGCAAGTTGGGTGGTCTTTCATTGATTCAGTTATGGTTATTATGCTATTTATTTATTGAGTGCACCTACAAGAAAATGAATCCTAGGGTTGTATATGGAGAGATGAATATATACTGATAATAAATTTACTATGAATTTTGAAATTTCCTCCTCCTTTCTCTCATCCAGCATTTGACGTCTTCCTCCTTTGATCACATCTTGCACTAATTATTGCTACAGTATCTATTCAAATCATTGCTATGGTTCTCACGGCTTCCTATAATATTCTTGTCCATCTCAACATGCAGTAAATAAAATTGTTCCACTCTTTGCTCTCCATACTTCTCCTGGGAAGTGATCTCATTCTAATTTCTCTGATTACCACCTCTGCTGACCCTGCCTCTTGATCAATAACCACCATCTGTGTTTTTGTATGTCTCCCCTGCTGTACATTCACTCTGCAAGGGCCCTGCCATTCACGATATTATTGCGATTCTAGCATTCAAAAAAGATAACTTTTTGATGACAGTTCCTATCCCCTTATTGAAGCCAATCACATGCCAATCTCTTTATCAACAGCCTGATTCATATATTCTCGAAATAAAAGTGCCCTTTCTCCAAAAAAGCCTTTCTCCTTATTCTATCAACATCCTCTCCTTCTTTGAGAATTTCACTTCGATGCATCATCCATGTCTCTTACTTACTGATTAATTGTACTCTCCCCCACCTTTAATAGGAAGATGTCCTTTCACTCTCTCTATGGCATTATATCCACGCAACCTCTCATGTTTCTCATCTTGAGTAAGTTTTTTTACTCATCTCAGTCTGATATCACATCGCTTTTGTCTTTCTTCATTTCCACTCTTCAAATAAAATCCCCTATTCCTAATCTCAGCCTTGCTTTCAACCATCATCCGTTAGTGATCATAGTACTTGGCCCGAGTAGAAGTTCAGGCTTTAAATTTGAAGTCCAGTGTTCAAGTCCTTGATCAAGCTTAGAAATCCAAAGACCTAGCTCTTCATTTTACATGCCCTGATCAATCTGATCTCACTTAAGGTTTGTCACATTCTTAATAACTTTATGAATGGCACAGCAGTTAAGACGGCTGCCTCAGAACTCCGGGGGCTTGGATTAGATCCTGATCTCGGGTGCTGGATGTGTGGAGTTTGCATGTTCTCCTTGTGACCTCCTGGGTGTCTTCCAGTTGGTTCAATAAAGTCCTGGGTATCTTCCAGTTGGTCCAGTAAATAGTTTTGTTTTGAATCATGAAGAGCATAGACAGAAACTGTTCACATCGACAGAACCAGGGATGTAGGTCATTGCAAAAAGAACAAAAAGTGATATCAGGAAGTGGATGTTTACAGCCAGAGTAGTTATGGTCTTGGATACACTTCTTGAGGTAGCAGTGGAGGCAACTGCAGTTATATGATCTGAAAAGAAAGAATCTTCATGGCTATGGGGAGAGGATGATAGAAGTAGGTTTAACTGTAATGTTCTTGCATGGAGATGATATGATGGATGAATGGCCTTCATCTACATAACTAGTGATCCTGTGAAGGAATGAAGTCAAGTGAGGCAATGGTTAGATCTGAAAGCAAATCTGTGAATTTTAAAATTGAGGCATTACTTAGCCGGGAACCTATCTAGGTCAATGAGCCTTGGGATTTTACACGCTCGTAGCTCGATGTGCATTAATCCCAGTAACATGATCTCTTTGCATCTGTTAATTTCTCAGTGTTAGGAAATTACAGCTGGCATTTGCTTACTTTCGTAGTTTACCACCTCCTTCTGAAGCTCAGTACACTTTTTGAAGATACTTAATATGGCATTAAATTCTGGGTATGATTCACCCTTTCCCACTTCACACATATAACAGCATCACCTGGAGGTGGATTTTTATTTGTATTTTTTATTTTATAGACTGTGCTTCTTGTGCCAACTGTTACCCAATATAGTCTCAGCTCAGGCTGCCTTTTAAACTAAATTATTTATGTTGGCAGTGTATGAAAAGGATATTAAGTATATAATGTATGACATGGTGGTTGAGTAAGTGAACCTACCCAGATGGAACCCAGCAAACAGAAGTGAGCAGATCCCACTGGATCCTTATAAGGACATGAGGTTATGACACCAAATCTCCAAATAAACCAGACTTTGGTTAGTGACCTTTTCTTGAATTTGGGTTTGAGACTAATCCAGACTGAATGATAGATAGGCTTCCATCTCCAATAGCCAAGGATCTGTGGCCAGAATTACATCAGTTCCATCAATTCCTAGAAATATGAGTTACTTCGATGTTAATTGAAGCTGATTATGCATAAAGAAAATGACATGTCACTGTTTTGTCAAGAATTTGATTAAGTTATGTGATATAGTTTATCTGAGCTCTAAAAGTATCTGCCCAGTTGCTGTTCTTACATTGGACTCTAGGAGATATCTGGTCTATAAAGTTAATTTGTGTATGTCCAAAAAAAAACGCAGTTCCTCTGCTGTGAAAATTGCTAGAGGAAGTTTGCACACATTTCCGAGAATCTTAGCAACTATTCGGACTGATGCTGTGGTTAGATTTTCCTTTGCTCTGGTGCCTTTTTAACAGCATAAACATGTCTCCAATGAAATGAACATTAACACAGTGTGCAAAATTCATCACTGGTGAAATTCTCATCCTCATTGATCTGAAAGACGATCTTATTCACTCACAGAACAACCATTTTGTATTAATTCTATTCACATTGAACCAGCAGCACCTATTATCAAAGACCCCCACAGTCCAGCTAGACCCTCCTTTCACTACTACCATCAGGCAGGAGACCTTAGGTTCCACATCACCAGGCTCAGGAACAGTTATTAGCCTACAACCAAAAGGCTCCTGAACCGGTGTGGATAATTTCATTCACCACTACTCTGAACTGATTCTATGATCTATAGACTCAGTTTCAAAGACTCTTTACAATGCATGTTCTGAGTATTATTTTTATTTACACAGTTTGTCTTCTTTTGCACATTGGTATATGTCTTCATCCGTTTACGCATAGTTTTTTCATAAAATCCCATTGTATTTCTTTTTTCCTGTAAATGCCAGAAAGAAAATGAATCTCAAGGTAGTATATGGTAACACAATGGATTCTCGGTTAATTGAGACACATCAAGACCAGACAATTTTGGTCCAATTAAGCAGCTGTCCCAATTAGCCAAAGTTTCAAAGAAGGTATAAAAATGACAAACTACCGTTTAACTGAGTAACAAATTATGTATTTAACTGAAACACAGAACAAATTAGAACACTACCCAAACTACTATAATACTCTAAAACTGTTTATTAGTTTCTAATAGTTATCGACAGAAGAATTAAACAGGTCTGTGGTGCAGTGTTCTTCTAATTAACTGTAAATTATCAAAATCAGTGCATACTCCTAGTATAGATAATGGACTGCCTTCAAACAGTGCTTTAGAAACATAGAAACATAGAAAACCTACAGCACAATACAGACTCTTCAGCCCAGAACACTGTGCCAAACATATCCTTACCTTAGAAATTACCGAGGGTACCCTCTAGTTTTCTGAGCTCCATGTACCTGTCCAGGAGGCTCTTAAAAGACCCAATTGTATCCGCCTCCACCACCGTTGCTGGCAGCCCATTCCACGCACTCACCACTCTCTGCGTAATAAACTTCTACGGTTGCATATTCTAAGTCTTTATTTTCATTGTAACATTCAAGATGATTGTCATTACTGTCAAATTCTTCATAGTTTCTAGTTTGTTGAATTAGTGAAATCGTTTTCTTTTCACTCCGGCTGTTTCTGGCATCTCCAAGCCTGAATGCATGAAATCGCAGTGAGCCAAACAGTTCTGAATTGTCTTACTACTTATTACTCGCCAACTATCAGTGACAAAAATTGCTGCGTTTTGAACACAAATACACACAACTAATGCTATTTTAAAACTGTTCACTCTAAGCACAGTGTAATGTCTGACAATGTGCACACCACTGATGCTAATTAGAAACTGCAACTGTCTCCTGTCCCAATTAAGTGACATAGTGTCCCAAATAAACAAAGGGAATCCCACCTATTTTCTTGATTTGTGTTTTCTTTTAACAAGTTATCCCAGATAAATGGATGGTCTGATTACCGAGGTGACCAATTAACTGAAATCCACTGTACATAAGTACTTTGATAATAAATTTACTTTGAACTTTGAAGGTTTTAAAGGAATCCTTTGTTTACACCAAGGTCTGTGATCTCCTATGACCTTCTCCCCCTGGAAGTCATGGTCATGGTCACTTCCAGTTTCTCAGCCTCCGGGTCACTCAAGACTACTGCTGATGATCCCTGGCTGCAATGGGAAGTCAAAGCTCCCTAAGTAAGGAGAAGAGATTTTAACTACTTTTCCTTCAGCCAATGGGAGCAGGTAGAACAGGAAAGGGCAGTTCCCTACTTTGAAGGCTTTTTGAGGATGTAACTATGAAAATGGACAAGGGAGAGCCAGTGGATGTAATGTACCTGGACTTTCAGAAAGCCTTTGATAAAGTCCCACATAGGAGATTAGTGGGCAAAATTAGGGCACATGGTATTGGGGGCAGAGGACTGACATGGATTAAAAATTGGCTGGCTGACAGGAAACAAAGAGTAAATATTCATAAACAACAGGAATTCTGCAGATGCTGGAAATTCAAGCAACATACATCAAAGTTGCTGGTGAACGCAGCAGGCCAGGCAGCATCTATAGGAAGAGGCGCAGTCGACGTTTCAGGCCGAGACGAAGGGTCTCGGCCTGAAACGTCGACTGCGCCTCTTCCTATAGATGCTGCCTGGCCTGCTGCGTTCACCAGCAACTTTGATGTATGTTGCGTAAATATTCATAGACTGCTTTCACATCTTTAGCGTCCTCTGGCAGGAGCATCAGGTGGTTATCTTGGGGGATTTCTATGGTTCCTTTGCACAAAGAACATGACTCCTGTAATTACCGATTTTCAGCAGTTCCCAAAGTCCATCAATCCTCTTGGGATATTATTCTTCCACCTCCTATCAGTCAAACATTTATTAATTTAGCTGCAACACACCTCTGTAACTGGAATGCTTGCATGGCCCTCTGCAGACCTGCTGCAAAGATCATATCTACTGGGCTGAGTGCTGACAGCTGCAAGAGTTTGAAAGATATCGGGAGGGAACTTTGTGCTGAAATTGACATTCTCAAGGAAACCCCATGCTGCTGTGTGATCCTCACATTTGAAGTGATCTGACTTTATGTAGATTTAACAGCTTTAGAGTGACTCACATTGTCGTTTTATCACCATTTAACATTTCTAGCTCACTGTCTCCATTTCTCTCTCCACAGTTGCTAAGTATCTCCAGCATTTTCTATTTTTGCTTAAGGTTACAACACCAAAGTTATTAAAATAACAACACACATAAAAAATGCTGGTGAATGCAGCAGGCCAGGCAGCATCTATAGGAAGAGGTACAGTCGACGTTTCGGGCCGAAGCCTGATGAAGGGTCTCGGCCCGAAACGTCGACTGTACCTCTTCCTATAGATGCTGCCTGGACTGCTGCGTTCACCAGCATTTTTTATGTCTGTTGCTTGAATTTCCAACATCTGCAGATTTCCTCGTGTTTAAGTTATTAAACTATTGTGTTGCAGAAGTAAAACCAATTGTCATTGCAGAAATAGGGAAACTGAGGTTTAATTTTCACCTAACTCTAACTTAATCTTGTTCTGTTGGAGAAAATAGTTCACAAGAAATAGAAAATTCAGTTCAAAAAGGGGATGTTTCCTATGAAGAATGTGAAATAAGCAATATATTATTAAAATGCTATTTGATTTTCGAACATCAAACAAGATTACTGCATTAAATTAAATCCACTGATATTGTGTCCTACCAACCTTGTCTGAAGATTAAAGAATTGTTTATTTAGTCAATTGTAGCTCTGTATTACTTTTCCGGAGCCTTCCATAATTTACACTGAAAGGCAATGAAAATTCAGATTTGTTTATGCTTTGCAAAGTTTAATTTTTATTAAATGTGTGTTTGAACTTTACATTCATAACTTATAAATCTACTAGATTAAAGAAAGTACAATTCACATGACCAGTCTAAATGAATTTTAATAAAATTAAGCAACTGGGTTATTAAAGAAGGGTTGATAGGTATCTGTGCAGTGGCCTCAGGTAATTACTTAAATCCTAATTGGAGTTAAACAGGGAAGGGTTTTGTGTGCTCAAGGAGGGTGAAATGAATGTACAGAAAGTTCCATGTTACTCCAAAGTCAATGTGATTTCAACTATGAAGGGCAAACAAAGCTGTAGATGCATTAAATGCACTTAAAGTAGCCTACCCATGATCCCCTTGTCAACTGACCTCTCCACCATTTACCATGAGCAAATTAATGACAATGCAATTTCTCGCAGCATAAACTGACTAGTGTAGCTAAATGACTAGGGCAGGGGTCCCCAACCTTTTTCGCACTGCGGACCGGGGGGGAGGGGGGGAGGGTTGCCAACAGACAAGAGTAGCAATCAACTACGCTGGGTTTACCCCCTGAAAGACTACAATGACCATGAAGCCTTGCGCAGGCATCAGTGCGCATGCGTGTATGATTTTTTCTACGGGTTATTTTTGGCGATTCTGTTCGGGAGGGGGAGGGGGAGGGCGGTGTTAATCATGACCGGAATATAGATGATAATTAGCTAATACACTCAATTTCGTTTCTTAAAGGGTTTATCTAACGAATTTAATATTAAACACATATTCTCCTCGCATGAATGTAGTGATGTCAATTATCAGGGGAGGACAGTGGAGCTTGAAGTAAATGTTAAACGAACTTCCAGTAGAAGTGGCAGAAGCAGGTTCGATATTATCATTTAAAGTTAAATTAGATAGCTATATGGACAGGAAAGGAATGGAGGGTTATGGGCTGAGTGCAGGTCGGTGGGACTAGGTGAGAGTAGCGTTGGGCATGAACTAGAAGGGCAGAGATGGCCTGTTTCCGTGCTGTAATTGTTATATAGTTATATAAGTCAATAGCTTCATAACATTTTAAATATCGTTTGGATATTAAACACACAGCACATATTTTCCCTGTATGAACATATAAAATCATTGCAACATACCAATATCGCTGAATCAGTGGGAGCCCTGGGCTGAATACTTGTTTTCCTGCAACAAGACGGTCCTATCGAGGGGTGATGGGAGACAGCGATACTTGAAGGGGGTTCCTTATGTCCAGTCTATTCTGCAATTTAGTTTTCGTTGCATTCATTGTAGAGATATGTTGGAAATGGAAGCAACGGTTTCAGTGCTTTCGTGGCTATCTCAGGATATTCAGCCCTGACTTTGATCCAGAATGCCGGCAGAGATGTTATATCAAACATACTTCTCAGCCCACCGTCATTTGCAAGCTCAAGGAGTTGATCTTCTTCCCGCGCTGAAATGGATGACGCGCGGGTAATGACCTTGCATGCGTAGTGGCTCAACAGTGGGTGTGACAGGGAATGAGGAATGGTGCAGGTGACTCATATCACCAAATTATATCGTTTCCTCGCGGCCCGGTAGCGCATGCTCTGCGGCCCAGTACTGGTCCACGGCCCGGTGGCTGGGGACCACTGGACTAGTGCACTAAGGCAAGAAGAAATCAATTAGAAATCTCTGACACTGAAGGTTATTTTATGTATGTTTAAAATGTTGAATATAGACAATAGGTGCATGAGTAGGCCATTCGGCCCTTCGAGCCAGCACCGCCATTCACTGTGATCATGGCTGATCATCCACTATCAGTATCCAGTTCCTGCCCTATCCCCATAACCTTTGATTCCACTATCTTTAAGAGCTCTATCCATCTCTTTTTTGAAAGCATCCAGAGACTTGGCCTGCACAGCCTTCTGGGGCAGAGCATTCCATATATCCACCACTCTCTGGGTTAAAAAGTTTTTCCTCAACTCCGTTCTAAATGGCCTACCCCTAATTCTTAAACTGTGGCCTCTGGTTCTGGACTCACCCATCAGCGGGAACATGCTTCCTGCCTGCGGCGTGTCCAATCCCTTAATAATCTTATATGTTTCAATAAGATCCCCTCTCAGCCTTCTAAATTCCAGAGTATACAAGCCCAGTGGCTCCAATCTTTCGACATATGACAGTCCCGCCATCCCGGGAATTAACCTTGTGAACCTACGCTGCACTCCCTCGATAGCAAGAATGTTCTTCCTCAAATTTGGAGACCAAAACTGCACACAATATCCAGGTGTAGTCTCACCAGGGCCCTGTATAGCTGCAGAAGGACCTCTTTGCTCTTATACTCAATTCTCCTTGTTATGAAGGCCAGCATGCCATGAGCTTTTTTCACTGCCTGCTGTATTTGCATGCTTGCTTTCAGTGACTGGTGTACAAGAACACCTAGATCTCGCTGTGCTTCCCCTTTTCCTAACTTGACTCCATTTAGATAATAATCTGCCTTCCCGTTCTTACCACCAAAGTGGATAACCTCACATTTATCCACATTAAACTGCATCTGCCATGCATCTGCCCACTCACCCAGCCTGTCCAAGTCACCCTGCATTCTCATAACATCCTCCTCACATTTCACACTGCCTCCCAGCTTTGTGTCATCGGCAAATTTGCTAATGGTACTTTTAATTCCCTCATCTAAATCATTAATATATATTGTAAACAGCTGCGGTCCCAGCACTGAACCCTGCGGTACCCCACTGGTCACCGCCTGCCATTCCGAAAGGGACCTGTTAATCACTACTCCTTGTTTCCTGTCAGCCAGCCAATTTTTAATCCATGTCAGTCCTCTGCCCCCAATACCATGTGCCCTAATTTTGCCCACTAATCTCCTATGTGGGACTTTATCAAAGGCTTTCTGAAAGTCCAGGTACATTACATCCACTGGCTCTCCCTTGTCCATTTTCATAGTTACATCCTCAAAAAATTCCAGAAGATTAGTCAAGCACGATTTCCCCTTCATAAATCCATGTTGCCTCGGACCAATCCTGTTACTACTATCCAGATGTGTCGTAATTTCATCTTTTATAATTGACTCCAGCATCTTTCCCACCACCGACGTCAGGCTAACCGGTCTATAATTCCCTGTTTTCTCTCTTCCTCCCTTCTTGAAGAGAGGGACAACATTAGCCACCCTCCAATCCACAGGAACTGATCCTGAATCTATAGAACATTGGAAAATGATTACCAATGCGTCCACGATTTCTAGAGTCACCTCCTTAAGTACCCTGGGATCCAGACCTTCAGGTCCTGGGGACTTATCAGCCTTCAGACCCAACAGCCTATCCAACACCATTTCCTGCCTAATATAAATTTCCTTCAATTCATCCATTACCCTAGGTCTTTTGGCCACTATTACATCTGGGAGATTGTTTGTGTCTTCCCTAGTGAAGACAGATCCAAAGTACCTGTTCAACTCGTCTGCCATTTCCTTGTTCACCATAATAAATTCACCCGCTTCTGTCTTCAAGGGCCCAATTTTGGTCTTAACTATTTTTTCCTTTTCACATACCTAAAGAAGCTTTTACTATCCTCTTTTATATTCTTGGCTAGTTTACCTTCGTACCTCATTTTTTCTCCGCGTATTGCCTTTTTAGTTACCTACTGTTGCTCTTTAAAAGTTTCCCAATCCTCTGGCTTCCCACTCGTCTTTGCTAGGTTGGTGTATGATGGTTGGCATTGATATGGTAGACAAAAGTGTCTGTTTCTCTTTGATTCTGTAGCCACAATGCACAACGTGCCTCTTGATATCTTAACAGTGCCACTTGCAGATAGAATATTTTATATATTTTTATGCATTTCTTCTTTCCATAAGGCCATAAGATATAGAACAAAATTAGGTAATTCAGCCCATTTTTGATGCCTTTACTAATTAAGAACCTATGAACCTCTGCTTTAAATATACCCATTGACGGACCCCAGAGTTGGCTGTGGCAAAGAATATGACAGATTCACTACCCTCTAGCTAAAGAAGTTACTCTGCATCTCTGATTTAAAGGGAAGTCCTTCTATTCTGAGGCAGTGCCCTCTGGTCCTAGACTCACACTAATGAAAACTTTCTCTCTATGTAGGCCTTTCAATATTCGTTAGGTTTCAATGAGATCCCCATCACCCCCACCCATTCTTCTAAGCTCTGGCAAATACAGGCCCAGAGCCATTAAATGCTCCTCATATGTTAACCCTATCATTCCCAGGATCATTCTGTATACCTCCTCTGGATGCTCTCCAATGACATCACACTCTTTCTTAGATATGGGGTGCGAAACTACTCACAATACTCCAAGCGTGGTCTGACCAATGCCTTATAAAGTCAAAAGATGAAGTAATTGAATTCTTCATTAAATTACAAAGTTCAACTAACAATGTTTCCAGCAACGAAACAGGAATCTTCCAAGGTGGTTTTGCACTTAGAATAGAGGGACAATTAGAACAGAGATGTGGAGGAATTTCTTGTGCCAGATGGTGGTGAATCTGTGGAATTCATTGCCACAGATGGCTGTGGAGGCCAAGTCATTGGGTATATTTAAATCCAAGGTTGATAGGTTCTTGATTAGAAAGGGTGTCAAAGGTTACAGGGAAAAGACAGGAGAATGGGGTTGAGGGGATAATAAATCAGCCATGGTGGAATGGCAGAACAGACTCGATGGTTGAATGGCCTTATTCAACCTTATATGGTTTTGTGCACTAAAGAGAGAACTTCCATTCTCCAATGCTGCTTAAAACCTGTGTTGTTCATCCATCGTTGACGTCGGTGAGGACCTCGACACCATAATGATGGTGTCGAGACTAGCGCGTGATTTGGATTTAAGTGACGGAGAGTCGCGCAGCGTCAGCCTCACTCTCTCTTCCCAATTCCCATCTGGGTCCAGTGGCAAGACAGAGTCTAGACGGCTGGAGATGGGACTAGGCGCAGTGGATGACCAGGACATCTTCTGTGTCTTGTCCTGCTCTACACGTTCCACTACGCTTGCAGAGACCGCCTTCTTGACTGTTGGACCTTCCATTGGTCTCGTCCGCTCAATCCGCCGGAGTCTGTCTTCACATGCTGGGATAGACAACTCCCCAACTCACCGAGGGTTTGAGATCCGTCGGCTACCCTCACCTGGTTTAGCCGGCTTGTCGAAGCCGTTGCCCGGGGTGTGGCCGCTATCGCATGCAAACAGCTACAGGGAGCCACAGGTGAGAGCTGAGTGCCAGGTGGGGACCAAAGGTGGACTGACCGCCCTGAAAAGGACGCGACATGTTCCCCCACCAGAGGTGCTACCCCTCCCTGACACCCCAGACACCCCATATACTGGTACCTGTATGGTTACTATGTTTGCAACTTAGAAAGCTGGGTCTGACAGTTAATTGTGCTTTGGTAACAAAGTTGGTGTATTGTGAGTAACAAATAAAATGTATGAAGTTTTAAATTTAAATCTGACTGTAATACAACCTAAAAATCTATGACAGAAAATAAGAGAGTAGTCATAAATGAAAGTCACTATAATGAGGTGCTTAAACAGCCTGCAATTTTCAGTGTTCTTAATACTGTCAAAGCAGCACCTTTGGAATTGTTTATCATTGTTTGTCCATAATAGACAAACTGATTATTGTCTTGAAAGGCTGGCTCTGTTATAGGAGTCAAACTGGACATACTGGAGGTTGTGGTAGAACAAAGGACCCTCTGGAAAGTCCTGGCAATTCCGAACAATGTTTCTTACCCTTTGCATGCCACCTTGGCTGAACAGAGGAGCACTTTCAGTAATAGACTAAGACAAATCTGCTGCTCCAAAGAGCGCCATACATGGTCATTCTTACCCTCAGCCATTAGGCTCTATAATAAGTCAAACTATAGATGGGGAAGTGATGACCCCCTCCTGTTAGACTGTTATTAATCTCTGTTTAGCTCCGTTTACCCACACCTTGCTATCGTACTACCATCACTTCTTATCTGAACTGTGTGAATGTGCGCCCAGATGCTGCTGTTTCAATGTGAATCGAGTTAACACAATATGGTTGTTCTGTGAGTATATGCTGATTCATCACTCTCTGTTATATGGCCCACAATATTGGTGTCATCAGCACATTTGTGTATGTTGTTGCAGCTAAACTTAGCCATGCAGTGATAGGTGTAAAGCAAGTAGAGCAGGGGGTTAAGCACACATTCCTGTAGTTCACCTGTGCCGATGGAGATGGTGGAGGAGATGTTTTTTGCCAATCTGAACTGACTGGGGTCTACAACTGAGGAAATCCAGGATCCAATTGCACAAGGGAGTATTGAGGACCAGGTCTTGGAGTTTACTGATTAGTTTTGAGGGGATGATGGTGTTAAGTGCTGAGCTGTAATTGATAAGGAGCATCCTGATGTATGCATCCTTGCTGTCCGAATGTTCCATGGTTGTGTGAAGAGACAATGAGATGGCATCTGCTGTGGACCTGATGCTTCGGTAGGCAAATTGGAGCGGATCCAAGTCGCCACTCAGACAGGAGCTGATATATTTCCTCACTAGCCTCTCAAAGCACTTCATCTCTGTAGACGTAAGTGCCCCTGGGTGATAGTCATTGAGGCAGGCTACCACGCTCTTCTCTTCTTGGGTACTGGTATGATTGAAGCCTGCCTGAAGCTGATGGGTACCACACACTGCTGGAGCAAGAGGTTGTACATATCTGTTAATCAGCCAGTTGGTCAGCACAGGTCTTCAGTACTTGGCCAAGTACTCCGTCTGGACCAGATGATTTCCTTGCATTCACTCCCGAGAAGACAGCCCTAATGTCATCTTCAGATACTGAGACCAAAGGATCATCAGGAGACATGGTTCCTCCCTATTCTGGTGGTCAAAGGAGGATAGAAGGCACTCAGCTCATCTGGAAGTGAAGCTCTGCAACCTCTATGTCACTAGGTTTAACTTTGTAGGAGGTTATAGCATTCAACCTTGTCACGGCCGTTGAGCATCCCTCATTGGTTCCTGTCTAGTCCGGAATCTCCACTTCGCCCATGAGCTGGCTTTCCGGAGATCATACCTGCACCACTTGTAGCATTCTTGATCTCCAGACCTCAATATCTCTGATCTGGTCCACAGCAAATTCCGGATTTTGTGGTTCATCCAAGGCTTCTGCTTGGGGTAAACGCTGAATGATTTTGTGGGGACACACTCATCTACTGCTGTTTTAATGAAGTCTGTTATGACCCTATTTGTAGGAAGTACCTTGGTATTGAAGATGCATTATCTCTACTATAGTTTTGTGGTTTCTGGGGTGGCTGAGGAGAACAAGGTGGAAACCACAGATGAGGCAGGGGGCTCCTGATAAGATAGCTTTTGATACCGTTTGTTTCTTCTGCTACTTACATCAGGTCTCTGTGTGTACTTGATGCAGGAACTTGAGGTTCCCTATGCTGACGTGAATGTTATTTCTTTACTTTGAGCCTCATGGGCCAGAGATTCACAAGGGTCTGTGAAGATATTGTACTTCATTGAAGGGACCTTGAATTTTTTCCCACTGTCCACCCAGTAGCAGTGACAGCTCAGGATAGCTTCAGAATGGCAGTCTTGTTTAAGGCAGGCAGGTGTCATGGGCCGTCCAATGTAGATAACTGGGTGTTGCTGAAAAGTCTGTGTTGGGAACACAAGAATCTGCAAGTGCAACATACATTCTGCCGGAGTAGCAATGTGAGCCAAGCAGCATCAATGGGAGGGAAGGAATTGTTGATGTTTTGGCTGAAATCTTACATCTGGACCTGATCCTGGTGCAGGGTTTTGATGCAAATTGTCAGCAATTCCTTTCTTGCAGATGCTGCTCAACCCACTGAGTTCCTCCAGCAAGATGTTTATTGCTTCACTGTTAAGGATGTTGGACTGGGAGTAACCTGGGGTATATCTTGTCTAGCCCCAGGAACTTAACTATCCTATACTCCCACACCATCACCGACTTTATCCGCTCAGGGGATCTCCCATCCACTGCCACCAACCTCATAGTTCCTACACCTCGCACTTCCCGTTTCTACCTCCTACCCAAGATCCACAAACCTGCCTGTCCTGGCAGACCTATTGTCTCAGCTTGCTCCTGCCCCACCGAACTCATTTCTGCATACCTCGACACGGTTTTATTCCCCCTTGTTCAATCCCTTCCTACCTATGTTCGTGACACTTTTCACGCTCTTAAACTTTTCGATGATTTTAAGTTCCCTGGCCCCCACCGCTTAATTTTCACCATGGATGTCCAGTCCCTATACACTTCCATCCCCCATCAGGAAGGTCTCAAAGCTCTCTGCTTCTTTTTGGATTCCAGACCTAATCAGTTCCCCTCTACCACCACTCTGCTCCGTCTAGCGGAATTAGTCCTTACTCTTAATAATTTCTCCTTTGGCCCCTCCCACATCCTCCAAACTAAAGGTGTAGCTATGGGCACCGCATGGGTTCTAGCTATGCCTGCCTTTTTGTTGGCTTTGTGGAACAATCTATGTTCCGTACCTATTCTGGTATCTGTCCCCCACTTTTCCTTCGCTACATCGACGACTGCATTGGTGTTGTTTCCTGCACGCATGCTGAGCTCGTTGACTTTATTAACTTTGCCTCCAACTTTCACCCTGTCCTCAAGTTTACCTGGTCCATTTCTGACACCTCCCTCCCCTTTCTAGATCTTTCTGTCTCTGTCTCTGTCTCTGGAGACAGCTTATCCACTGATGTCTACTATAAGCCTACTGACTCTCACAGCTATCTAGACTATTTCTCTTCTCACCCTGTCTCTTGCAAAAATGCCATCCCCTTCTCGCAATTCCTCCGTCTCCGCCGCATCTGCTCTCAGGATGAGGCTTTTCATGCCAGGACGAGGGAGATGTCCTCCTTTTTTAAAGAAAGGGGCTCCCCTTCCTCCACCATCAACTCTGCTGTCAAATGCATCTCCCCCACTTCACGCACATCTGCTCTCACTCCATCCTCCCACCACCCCACTAGGAATAGGGTTCCGCTGGTCCTCACCTGCCACCCCACCAGCCGCCGGGTCCAACATACTATTCTCCATAACTTCCGCCACCTCCAACGGGATCCCACCACTAACATCTTTCCCTCCCCCCCCCTACTTTCCACAGGGATCGCTCCCTACGCAACTCCTTTGTCCATTCGTTCCCCCCCATCCCTCCCCACTGATCTCCCTCCTGGCACTTATCCGTGTAAGCGGAACAAGTGCTACACATGCCCTTACATTCCCTCCCTCACCACCATTCAGGGCCCCAGACAGTCCTTCCAGGTGAGGCGACACTTCACCTGTGAGTCGGCTGGGGTGGTATACTGCGTCCGGTGCTCCCGATGTGGCCTTCTATATATTGGCGAGACCCGATGCAGACTGTGAGACCGTTTTGCTGAACACCTACGCTCTGTCCGCCAGAGAAAGCAGGATCTCCCAGTGGCCACACATTTTAATTCCACATCCCATTCCCATTCTGACATGTCTGTCCAAGGCCTCCTCTACTGTAAAGATGAAGCCACACTCAGGTTGGAGGAACAATGCCTTATATTCTGTCTGGGTAGCCTCCAACCTGATGGCATGAACATTGACTCTCTAACTTCTGCTAATGCCCCACCTCCCCCTCACCCCATCCGTTATTTATTTATATACACACATTCTTTCTCTCTCTCTCCTTTTTCTCCCTCTGTCCCTCTGACTATACCCCTTGCCCATCCTCTGGCCCCCCCCGCCCCCTTTTCCTTCTGCCTGGGCCTCCTGTCCCATGATCCTGTCATATCCCTTTTGCCAATCAACTTTCCAGCTCTTGGCTCCATCCCTCCCCCTCCTGTCTTCTCCTATCATTTTGGATCTCCCCCTCCTCCTCCCACTTTCAAATCTCTTACTAGCTCTTCCTTCAGTTAGTCCTGACGAAGGGTCTCCGCCTGAAACGTCGACTGTACCTCCTCCTAAGATGCTGCCTGGCCTGCTGCATTCACCAGCAACTTTGATGTGTGTTGCTAATATTTTTCAGCCCCTTTTTTAATCTCAACCCTCAATCTGCTTCAGCAAATTAGCCTATATCTGCAGTAATTACTGCAGGTTTAGGTGACTTTGATTCTGGGGTGTATTTTCCATATGTTGAACAGTTTCCTGTTAATTCTAAAGATTAGCTCCACTCTAGAAGTTTACTAAATACTATCTGTGACATACAGTTAAGCTTTAGTGCAGCTATGTTTCTGTAAATGTAATAAAACCTTGAAGCACAAATGGTGGAGCCAGGTCAGGGAGGTTGGGTGGTGCAGCCAGGGTGGGGAATGTGTGAACCAATAGCAATTTGGCACATTACCTGCATGTGTGAGATTTGATTGGCTGGCAATCCTAACACTAAGCCTGTTGCTGTCTCCTTATAACACACATAATTTCAAGTGTGGGATGCAGCATAAAGATTCAGGTTGGGAAAAAGAGGTGACCGGGGTACAGTTTCTGCCTCATTATAGCAATTTTGTAATTAATTTGCAGCAGAATTAGCCAAATTAGCCAGAGGATTTGGATAAGCAGAAGCACAACAATTGCCAGTTTTGTTAATTGTACTGCTTCTTGAATGTTGTTACATTTGTCATTATGCATATTGAAGCAGTAATTTGAACAATTTCAAGACCATTTAGGCCCCATCTCGTGATTCCAAAGCAGAAACTCTAACCCCAGTTGGAGTTAGAATATTCCTTAGTTTTTCAATCCTCAGTACCTGAGTCTAAGGAACAATTCTTAACAGGTGAGATTCAGCTAAGGTCAGCTAACTTGGTATCCACCGGGGATCATTACTGAACCATTCAAGTTTATAGGTTTCATTCATTCATCAGGTTGTTCCTTCTTGACAATTTTCTATAAATCTATTTAACTTTTGTAAGTATATTGTCAAAATACCTTTGTGACCTTATAATATGATGCAATATATAAGAATTTAAAAAATATATTCATCATGATTAAAACTAGCTGGCATTGCATCCAATATTATCCCTGCAGTGCTTTGCTCTTCCCACCACTCTCTCTCTGTTTGTTACTTGAACATCCATAAATGCTCTGCTCATAAATGCTCCTGGTAACTGCAGCCTCTTTTCCTTTACTACACTTTTTTTCCTAAGATGACTACAATCCTTTTAGCATGACTAACTATAAAAATACATTTTCCATAATATAACCTATGCCCTATCTCTCCTATTTCACCCTCTATAAAAATCACGTTAGATTCCAGTCTCAAATTCTTCTTAATCGACGCAAGACTTCATTTCTCTTCTTATTATTCTCTAATGTTGTACTCCTCTGTAGTAATTTCCTAAAAATTCTACCCTTTCTTCAGCAACGATTTACTACTCTTCTCACAAAACCATGCCTGAAACTCAATTTTCACCCTTTTCTGTTTAAATCTTGTGCTATTCCCCAATTTAAGTGGCAGAGATGTATCTGTTCCTGGTATTCTTGGCAAGAGTAACCTCTGTACAGTCCTTGTAGAGGTGAAGTCCCAACTTGAGACTGCAGGCATCTGTCATCATGAAGTGTGGTACTACAGGATGGATTCCAAACACACCTACAAGCAGAAAGCAAGCATCCCTGGAGGGGCTGTAGACTTTAAGCTGCAGTACGATTTCTCAAGACCTCATGGCTTATCATCTTTCTCACACTGCTTCTGCCATCCAGCAAATGCCAATGGGAAGTTTAGACAAGCATGCCAGAAAAGGTGCTAGAAATTCCTGACAAATGAGGTGCAAACTCCTGCTAGGCAGCGGAAGCAGTTTGCTTTACATAGATCACAATCAACAGACCAGAGCAAAAGTGAGCAGCTCTCTTACATGCACCTATAATAGTGGTAAGTACTGTCATGAAATTAACAGTAGATGGAGAGCATTCAGACAGGCTGCGTCACTGTCTGCAATGGGGGAGGGGGAGGGCTACTGCACAGGATTGCAACACTGTTTGTCAGACAGAGTGATCAGCAGCACTGGGGCTCCACAGGAGGACTGTCTTGTCTCCCTTTCTCTTCACCATTTACACCTCGAACTTCAACTACTGCACAGAGTCTTGCCATCTTCAGAAGTTATCTGATGACTCTGCCATAGTTGGATGCATCAGCAAGGGAGATGAGGCTGAGTACAGGGCTACGGTAGGAAACTCTGTCACATGGTGTGAGCAGAATTATCTGCAGCTTAATGTGAAAAAGACTAAGGAGCTGGTGGTAGACCTGAGGAGGGCTAAGGCACCGGTGACCCCTGGTTCCATCCAGGGGGTCAGTGTGGACATGGTGGAGGATTACAAATACCCGGGGATACGAATTGACAATAAACTGGACTGGTCAAAGAATACTGAGGCTGTCTACGAGAAGGGTCAGAGCCGTCTCTATTTCCTGTGGAGACTGAGGTCCTTTAACATCTGTTGGACGATGCTGAGGATGTTCTATGAGTCTGTGGTGGCCAGTGCTATCATGTTTGCTGTTGTGTGCTGGGGCAGCAGGCTGAGGGTAGCAGACACCAACAGAATCAACAAACTCATTCGTAAGGCCAGTGATGTTGTGGGGATGGAACTGGACTCTCTGACGGTGGTGTCTGAACAGAGGATGCTGTCCAAGTTACATGCCATCTTGGACAATGTCTTCCATCCACTACATAATGTACTGGTTGGGCACAGGAGTACGTTCAGCCAGAGACTCATTCCTCTGAGATGCAACACTGAGCATCATAGGAAGCCATTCGTGCCTGTGGCCGTCAAACTTTACAACTCCTCCTTTGGAGGGTCAGACACCCTGAGCCAATAGGCTGGTCCTGGACTTATTTCCTGGCTTAATTTACATATTATTATTTAATTATTTATGGTTTTGTATTGCTATATTTATACTCTATCCTTGGTTGGTGCAACTGTAGCGAAACCCAATTTCCCTCGGGATCAATAAAGAATGACTGTGACTCGGATCTAAAGATGCCTTGGAAGGTCGTAAAACTAGTCAGCTCCGTCATGGGCACTAGCTTCCGTAGTACCCAAGACATCTTCAAGGACCGGTGCCTCAGAAATGCAAGATCCATCGTTAAGGACACCCATCACCCAGGACATACCCTCTTCTCATTGTTATCATCAGGAAGGAGGTACAGAAGCCTGAAGGCATACACTCATTGATTCAGGAACAGCCTGTTCCCCTCTGCCATATGGTTCCTAAATGGATATTGAACCCACAAAGACCTCAATTCTTTTTTAATATATATAATTTCTGTTTTTGCATTATTTTAATCTCTTCTGTAAAAATATATATATATTTAATGTAATTGATTTACTTATTTCTTTTTTTCTTTCCATATTATCATGTATTGCATCGATCTGTTGGTGCTAATAGACCTGATTCTGATTGTGCATGCTGGAACAATATCCTGATAACAATGTTGACGATGTGCTTCAGATCTTTTTTCTCGTGGTCTTTTTTCAGGATGTGAATGTTGAGGCAAGGGCAGTATTTATTGATCATTCCTTATTGACTCCCCGCTTCTCCTCCATGGACTCTGTCTGTACTTCCTGCTGCCTCAGTAAAGCAGCCAGCATGATCGGAAAGCCTACCCACCTCCGACATACTCTCCTTCTCCATCAGGCAGAAGATATATAAGCCCGAAACATATATCAGCAGGCTTAATATGAGCTTCTGCTCTGCTATTAAATGGTTCCCTAGTAAGATAAGATGGATACTTAACCTCATAATCAACCTCATTATGATCTTGTTCCTTATTTTCTACCTGCGCGGCACTTTCTCTGTAGCGATTACACTTTATTCTGTAATTTGAAATTTGTTCTTCTTGTACTACCTCAAAGCACTGTGTAATGATCTGTATGAACAGAATGTATTACAAACTTTTCACTGTACCTCAGTACCAATAATAAACCTCTTTCAATTCCAGTTCTTAAAAAAGGCACTGAACCACTGTAGTTCTTCAGCAAAGTTACTACACAATATTTTTTATCATTTCCAACTATGATAAAAAAAACACACAACACATTTCTAAGTCATGGTGATGACATGCAGAGACAGTGGTGTTCTCATGCTCATTGAACCCCTTCTTTCTTGGGGGTAAAGGTTACACTTTTGGAAGATGCTACTGGAGGAGGTCTGTGTAATGACAGTTCATTTTCCAGAAGGCCCACAGTACTTCCAAAGTCACTGGTAATGGAGAGAACGAATGTTTAGATGATTGTGGAGGTTATTCAATGATTCTACAGACTTGTGCCTTGTAAAGCCTTCAGGGCATCAGAGGGTGAAAAAGGCACCTGACTCATTCTTGCAACCATAGCTTTTAGTGCATGTAAGCCTTTGATCAATGATGATCCTTACGTTGATTGCAAAGGGCACAGCAAAGGTAATGTCTTGGAATACCAAATGTAGGTAGTTCGATTCTCTTTTAATGAGGGGAAAAAATTAGCTGGCAATTTGTTGGCATGAATGTTATATTCCACTTATATGCCCATGTCTAAATGTTGTCCAGACCTTACTGAGTGCAGCTGGTGGACTCATCATTTTCAGAGAAATTCCACAAAGAATTGAACCATGCAATTGTCAGCAAACTTCAACACTTCTGGTCACATGATACAGCAAAGGTCACTGGTGAAGCAGCTGAAGATTACTGGGCCTATGACATTGACTTGAGAAACTTCTGCAGTAATATCCGGACTATGGGAGAATTGAGCTCCAATCATCTTAATCATCTTAAATTGTGTATTAGGAAACTACAACTGCTGGAGCATTTCCTTCTAGCTGTCCTTTGACTTTAGTTTTATCAAAGTGTCTTGATTCCACACTTATCCATGATGACTTCCAAACCTCATTCCTAGAGCTCACCCTATTGCTGCACACGTCTAACCAAATTCTACCATTTTCCAGTTCCGATGAAACGCTTCCAACCTGAAACGTAGGTCCATTTCTGTCTCCACAGGTGTACTCTGAATAGTGTTCATTTCCACTTGCATTTCAACAGAAGCATACACACCAAGGCATGGTCAACATTCAGATAGTTGGTAAGCAGCAATGGTTGTGTCAGCCAGATGAGTGCCAGTATTTAATCAGAGTCTAACCATTCTTTCATGACTTTTAGTAACGTTATCATTGTCACATCCTCCACCAAACAAAACATGTTGGAATCTCACCATGTGCAAGTTCCTTGCAAGTCAAATACCATTCTGACTTGGATGCATGCAATTAGTCCGTTATCGTTGTCAAATAAAAATCCTGCATTTTTCTTTCATTTTAGCCCTGTTACTTCACAATGGAGACTCCAATGGTTTAGTAAAACAGTTCCACACAAGTACACTTAGCAACAAGCAGTAACAACAAGCTTGACCTGAGATCATTCTCACCAAATGAAGAAATAAGATTTTAAAAAATCCTGGGAGAACCATTAGTATACACAAAAAGCACTGATCTATAAATATCCATGTACATACAAATTAATAGTCTTTTATAAATTTTAAATAATTACTAAATCATATTAATTGATGAATAAAACACTGACCCAGATCTAGAGAATCGTCAATTATGATTAGGAAGCAAATCATCACTGAGGATCAGTGTGAAATTATCAAATTGTAGAGTTTCCTCCTTCTTGGGCTCACTTAATTAAAAGAAGCATATTTTGTGCCAGCTTCATAAATTTGGAAAACTCCTTTTAAATCCATAAAGATTAGGCAGAGTAGGGTTGACTTTCAATTCTTAGTTTCTTGCTTTTCAATCAGCATGAAAATACAAACATAACAATGTTCTTGTATGAATACGAGCAAAAACTGTAATGTCTTAATTTAAAAACCCTAATTTTATTTGACATTCATCTTGTTTTCTTTAAGTTTAGTTTAAAAAAACAGTGCTTATGTGTGAACAGTAGTTGTTTGCCCGTTCACTGAGAATGGATTAATAATCTGCAGGTTTCACGTGAACTAGCCACAAAATTGCCCACAGTGCAGTTCACAAAGTAACAGCACTGTACTAGCTGGGCATTTACTGTGTGTTCTGCTGTGAAGTAATTATTCCATCAGTTGTTTTACATACTGTGGCACTGACTATCTTCATTTACAATATATGGGCCTATTTGTTAGCAATAATTTATATTGAATTGTACATTTAATTATAAATACTTCACTTTTATTGTAATTATTGTCATAAACGTTTCTAAACAGGCATTGATAGTCTTAAAGGATTTGCATTCATCTTCGTTATACTTCCAACCAGCTTGAAACTGCTATTTTTTTTTATTACTGCTAGGATGATACTGTTAAAAGGAATCATGCAGATCTTGGCTTTTTTTGCCTTGTGTAGTTATTCTCCACCGGTGTTCAGCAATTGCAGGTTTATGGATGACCATTTGAAGAGCCATTATCTACAAGGATAAGGTCCAAGAGCTGAACAATGGGATTACCTGAACTCCATTTTTGACTGGCATTGATAAGATGGGTCAAAGGACCTCCTTCATATAAGAAAGACAGCAGGAGAAGTCATTTGCTTTCTCAAGTCAGGCCCACTCACAGGTGATCTATCTCAGTGTCATTCTCCTGCAGTATCCCTTTATCTAAAAACACTTTATCTCTACGTACAGTAAACTTGATGACTGGGCCTCCACTGCCATCCAGAGTAGTGCATTTTGAAAATTAATCTTCCCCTCAATTTCAACCAGCCTCTGCCTTATTCTAATTCTGTGGCCATTGGACTCCTCAGCTAGGGAAACATCCTACTTACATCCAGCAGGTTAAAATCTGTGAGGGATTTGTATCTTTTATCAAGATCTCTTTTCCTTCTTCTAAATGCTGGAGAATACACTCTAATCTAGTCATATTCACCTAATACACCAAGTCTTCCATCTCTGGATCCAGAGGGGTGAAATTTACTTCAATGTCTCAATGACGTATCCATTCTTTATTAGGTAAGGAGATCTCAATGGAGAACAATAAATACTCCAGGTGTGGTCTCTGATAGACTCTACACAATTGCAGTAAGGCTTTCTTACTCCAGTAATCGAATTCTTTGGTAATAAAGACTAACATACTATTTTTCTTCCTAATTGGTTGCTGGACCAGCACAATGGCTTTCAGTGTCATGCTGGTAAGTATACCTAGATTATTCAAACATTAACATCTCCAAATCTCTTGTTTTTATATATACATAAAAATGGTGCTTTTCTGTTTTGTGTGCTAAAATGGATGACCTCACATTATTGTTGATATGTCTCATCTGCCACTTCTCAAACACTAAGTCTGCTAACACACACAAAATGCTGGAGGAATTCAGCAGGCCAAGGAGCATTGATGGAAAAAGGTACAGTCGACGTTTTGGGTTGAAAATTCAACCTGTACTCTTTTCCATAGACGCTGCCTGGCCTGCTGAGTTCCTCCAGCATTTTGTGTGTGTTGCTCGGATTTCCAGCATTTACAGATTTTCTCCTGTTTGTGACTAAGTCTATCTTCCTCTGTGCTACAATCCCTCTTAGTTTAGAATCATCAGCAAACTTGGAAATACAATATTTGGTCTTCTCAGCCAAATCCATGATATACTTTGTGAAAAACCTGCGATCCAAGTTCTAATGCCTACAGTATACTACCACTCAGTCTGAAAACCAGAAGGGGATCCATTTATTCCCACTGTTTGCTTTTAGTCTGATAACTATTTCTCATTCTAAGTTTATGCATTACACCCAATTTCATGTGGTCTTGTTGACCAAGCTCTTGTATGAGACCTTAACAAAAGCTTTTCAGTTACACTTTCAAAGAACTTCAGCTGTCAATGTTATTGATTAAATGGACATGACTTTTGCATTGTGCTTAACAGTGGAAAGACTCTGGTGATAGAAAAGAAAGCATATGAAGCATTTCTAAAGCAGGCATTGCTACCTGTATTTGGCTGCCAACACTTAAATACAAAGCCAAGTTTATTGGCAGCCAGCCTTCCCCTCAGTATCCTATAGTGGTAAAAATAGTGAAGGAGAGAGGAAAGCTTAAAAACTAAAGAGAAAAAAACAAGAGAAAATCTACAGATGCTGGAAATCCAAGCAGCACACACAAAAAGCTGGAGGAACTAAGCAGGCCAGGCAGCATCAGTGGTAAAGGGTACAGTCCGCGCTTCAGGCAGAAACCTTTCAGCAGGACTGAAGAAAAAAAGATGAGTAGAGTTAAAGGGTGGGGGAAGGGAGGGAGAAACTGGGAGGGGGAGGGATGAAGTAAAGAGCTGGGAAGTTGATTGGTGAAAGAAATACAGGGCTGGAGAAGGGGGAATCTAAAGAGAGAGGACAGAAGGCCATGGAAGAAAGAAAAGGTGGGGAGGGGTATGGAGGAGTGCCAGAGGGAGGTGCTGGGCAGGCAAGGAGATAAGGTGAGACAGGGAAAAGTGGATGGGGAATGGAGAAGGGGATGTCATTACTGGAAGTTTGAGAAATCGATGTTCATGCCATCAGGTTGAAGACTACCCAGACAGAATATATAGTCTCATTCCTTCAACCTGAGTGTGACCTCATTGTGACAGTAGAGATATAGACATATCGGAATGGGAATGGGAAGTGGAAATGAAATGGTTGGCCACTGGGAAATCCTGCTTTTTCTGGCGTACAGAGTGTAGGTGCTTTGCGAAGTGGTCTTCCAATCTACGCTGGGTCTCACTAATATATAGGAGGCCACACCGGGAGCACCAGATACAGTACATGAGCCTATCAGACTCACAGGTGAGGTGGCACCTCACCTGGAAGGACTGTTTGGGGCCCTGAATGGTAGTGAGGGAGAAGGTGTAGGGGCAGGTGTTGCAAGGATAAGTGCCAGGAGGGATATCAGTGGGGAGGGACGAATGGACATGGGAGTCACGTAGGGAGCGATCCCTGCGGAAAGCGGAAAGTGGGTGGGGGGGGCGAGGGAAAGATGTGCTCGGTGGTGGGGGGGGGGCGGGGGGGACCTGTTGGAGATGACGGAAGTTCCGGAGAATTACGTGCTGGACACGGATGCTGGTGGGGTGGTAGGTGAGGACAAGAGGAATTCTATCCCTGGTAGGGTGGCGAGAGCATGGGGTGACAGCAGACAGACGGAAAATGGAAGTGATGTAGTTGAGGCAGCATTGATAGTGGAGGAAAGGAAACCCCTTTCTTTGAACAAAGGACACCTGCTTTGTTCTGGACTGAAAATCCAAATCCTGAGAGCAGATGCAGTGGAGACGGAGCAATTGAGAGAATGGGATGGTGCTTTTATAAGCAACAGGGTGGGAAGAGGTGCAGTCCAGGTAGCTGTGAGAGTCCGCGGGTTTATAATAGACATCAGTAAATAAACTGTCTCCGGAGGGATTGAGAAAGAGGAAGAAGGTGCTGGAAGAAGGTGTTGGAAATGGAGCAGGTAAATTTGAGGGCAGGGTGGAAGTTGGAGGCAAAGTAGATGAAGTTGACAAGTTCCGCATGGGGACAGGAAGCAGCACCAATGCAGTCGTCCATGTAGCATAGGAAGTGTGAGGGACAGCCACCAGTGTAGACTCGGAACATAGACTGTTCCACATAGCTGACAAAAAGACAGGTATAGCTGGGACCCGCGTGAGTGCCCATGGCTACCCCTTTTGTTTGAAGGAAGTGGGAGGAACCAAAGGAGAAATTATTAAGAGTGACGATAAATTCTGCTAGATGGAGGAGAACGGTGGTGGAAGGGAACTGGCTGGGTCCGGTATCCAGAAAGAAACAGAGAGCTTTGAGGCCTTCCTGCTGGGGGATGGAGGTGTATACGGACTGGACATCCATAGTGAAAATAAGATGATCGGGGCCGGGGAACTTGAAATCACTGAAAAGATCCAGAGCATCATGGATGTAGATAGGAAGGGACTGAACTAGGGGGATTCAACAGTCGAAATATGCAGATATATGAGTTCAGTGGGGCAGGAACAAGCAGAAAGAAGGGGTCTGCCCAGACAAGTGGGTTTGTGGATCTTGGGTAGGTGCGGGGTGTGGGAACTATGAGGTTGGTGGCAGTGTATGGGAGATCCCTAGAGCTAATAGGATGAGTGATGGTGTGGGAGACAATGCCTGCTACTCCTTAGTGGGGCAACACACATCGAAGTTGCTGGTGAATGCAGCAGGCCAGGCAGCATCTCTAGGGAGAGGTACAGTCGACGTTTTGGGCCGAGACCCTTCGTCAGGACTCACTGAAGGAAGAGCTAGTAAGAGATTTGAAAGTGGGAGGGGAAGGGGGAGATCCAGAATGATAGGAGAAGACAGGAGGGGGAGGGATGAAGCCAAGAGCTGGACAGGTGATTGGCAAAAGGGATATGAGAGGATCATGGGACAGGAGGCCCAGGGAGAAGGAAAAGGGGGAGGGGGGAAAAACCCAGAGGATGGGCAAGGGGTATAGTCAGAGGGACAGAGGGAGAAAAAGAAGAGAGAGAGAAAGAATGTGTGTATATAAATAAATCACGGATGGGGTACGAGGGGGAGGTAGGGCATTAGCGGAAGTTAGAGAAGTCAATGTTCATGCCATCAGATTGGAGGCTACCCAGACAGAATATATAGTCTCATTCCTCCAACCTGAGTGTGGCTTCATCTTTACAGTACAGGAGGCCGTGGATAGACATGTCAGAATGGGAATGGGATGTGGAATTAAAATGTGTGGCCACTGGGAGATCCTGCTTTCTCTGGCGGACAGAGCGTAGGTGTTCAGCAAAACGATCTCCCAGTCTGCGTCGGGTCTCGCCAATATATAGAAGGCCACATCGGGAGCACCGGACGCAGTATATCACCCCAGCCGACTCACAGGTGAAGTGTCGCCTCACCTGGAAGGACTGTCTGGGGCCCTGAATGGTGGTAAGGGAGGAAGTGTAAGGGCATGTGTAGCACTTGTTCCGCTTACAAGGATAAGTGCCAGGAGGGAGATCAGTGGGGAGGGATGGGGGGACGAATGGACAAGGGAGTCGCGTAGGGAGTGATCCCTGCGGAAAGCGGGGGGGGGGAGTGAAAGATTGCTTAGTGGTGGGATCCCGTTGGAGGTGGCGGAAGTTACGGAGAATAATATGTTGGACCCGGAGGTTGGTGGGGTGATAGGTGAGGACCAGGGGAACCCTATTCCTAGTGGGGTGGCGGGAGGATGGAGTGAGAGCAGATGTGCGTGAAATGGGGGAGATGCGTTTGAGAGCAGAGTTGATGGTGGAGGAAGGGAAGCCCCTTTCTTTAAAAAAGGAGAACATCTCCCTCATCCTGGAATGAAAAGCCTCATCCTGAGAGCAGATGCGGTGGAGACGGAGAAATTGCAAGAAGCTGATGGCATTCTTGCAAGAGACAGGGTGAGAAGAGGATCTGTGGGAGGCAAAAGGTGTATGCCATCATTTTGGGGTAAGGACAGAAAAGGAAAAGGAAATAGAAATATTGCCAATGTATAACAGTAGAAGGGAGAGGTGGGGTCATGGGCTGGTATGGAGGTGGGATGCAGATTGGAAGCTGGAGTGAGATGGGGAGTTGAAGTTCAGATGGAACAGGTGGAATTGGGGGAGATGCAGATGGGAAAGATGAACAAAGGAAGAAGAAATCCAGGTGGACGGGTCAGTGTGTGTGGGAGGCGATCATGGGGGGTGGTGGTGTTGGGGGTGGTAGAGTGTTACCTTAAAGTGGAAAATAGATGTCTGCTCTATGCTTGATTTTCCCTTTTGCCTTTACATCTTTTGGCCCCACAGGTACTACTTGGCCTGCTGAGTTCTTCCAGCATTAAAAAAATTATTCTTGGAAAATACCGTCTTAAATGTGGCTCAGTTTCCTCTGTATCTTGAGACCCATTCGAGAGTCTTGAGGATAAAAATCTAGCCCAACACTCTTTTAGCGGTGGTGTCCTTCAGATGAAAATATTAATTAAGGGCACTCTCTGATGGATACAAAGGATTTTATTTTCAAAAGAAAATTGCCCAGCTGCAAAGCAATAGTTTGATTGATCAACACCCGCGAAGAGGGTTATCCATGACATTCCTACCAATATTTATCCCTCTATTTCGTTATCGTCACATTGCTGCAGGCTACTGCACTGAAACTGGGTACAATGTTTCGTGCATTTTAACAGTAATTACACGACTGTGGTGCTTCATAAGCAGACAGCACACTGAACCACTCGGCTTCTCCGTCAAACACTGGTATTATACCGGTATCAAGCGAGAACAATTCGCCACGTTGGGATTCGCGGGGGCTGCAGTTCGCGCTGCGGGCACCGAGAGCTGGGCGGCGCTGTTGAGCCGCGGGCTTCACCTGGCGGCTGGGCTCGGGGACGGGGACGGGGACAGGGACAGGGAGCGGGCGGGCGGTCGCCGGGAGTCGAGGCGGGCCAGGGCGCGGCGTAAAGCCCCATCGAGTGGCTGTGTGGAGGAATACAGTCACACCCCCGAGCCGGAGGGCAGGTTACTGGCGACGGGAAGTGGTCGTGTCGGGCCGGGCGGACACCCCCACCGACTCCACCTCTTCCTTGGACCAGACCGGGCATAGTGCACACACACCGACGCCCCCGGGTCTCCAGCCGCCCCACTTTGCCCCGCCAAGCTCGGGAGAGCTCACGGACGTCGGAGAACGAAGTCGCCCCTCCTCACCGCGGTCGGGGCAGCGAGCGGAGGGGGCCGCCATCTGCTGGCCGCCCGAACGGGGGAAGAGGATCCGAGCACCTCCAGGGATTTCCACCCCACCTCCCTTTCCTCCTCCTCGGCGCCGGGAACATTCACCAGCGAGCGGGCTCTCGCACGGGGAGCGCCGGGATTTTTATTCCAGAGGGGGCCTGGTGCGCCAGGGAGAGAGTGCGGGCGAATCTGGGGATGGAGTAGGTGCCCCCCTCCCCCCTTTCTCCCACCCAGATCCCAGGCTTCAGTCTGATGGCGGCGGCGGTGAATTACTCGCCTCCCTGGTGGGTGAGCCTCCTGCACCGTCTCCCGCACATCAACCTCCAGCTGGAGGTGGTCAGCAGCGACTTCCACCCCGAGGACACCCAGTACCAGGAGGTAAGCGGGGGTAAGAGGAGAGCGGGGGGGCCTCTTGTGTTTCGTGGTTCGCGTCATATTGCATCGCGGCTCGGGCACCGTCTGCAACGAGTCAAAGTTGTTTCTCTTCACTGGAAAGCTCGATTGCAGACCCCAGCACTAGTATTCCCCAGCCCCAGCAGCGTTCTCTCTCGCTGGAAATCTGTGCATGTTTTGTGAAATGAGGGGGAAAAGGTTTGACATAACAGATGTGAAGTTCGAGGCAGCTATTTAAAGCCGCCACAAGTAATCACTGCAACTTTTTTTTATTGCCTTTGCGTGGATGCACTCGCATTTTAAGGCTGGGGGCGACTGTGCTTATGGTTACTCACACTTTATTCTGGTGGGATGCAGTACCCCTCCCCTCTACAGTGACTTAGGGGTTTGGGAAGGAAGATGCATGAGGCGGCCCAAAGGTTTTTGAGCAGGATTTGAAGTGGACGGTAGCTTAACGAGCGAATTCCATAATTTAAGTTAATTGCCTAATGGGTGAATTCTGTTGTTGGCAATGGGCTGAGTGTGTATTGACCTCGAGTGTATCGAATACTTGTACACTCCAACATTTACTCAAGAATAGATGTGATATTTGTGGGTACTCCGCGTTTTACAAATACTCTTTGAGTGAGAATATTTTTTGCTTTTGTGAATGAGACAAAAGTGATTTGAGTCATTATGGCAAATGTTGATCTCGTCTTCGCGTCCCTTTGCCCTGATTACAGCCTAGAAATGAAACAGTAGCACTCTTGTATTTCTTCCACATTGTCGTGTTACAGTTTGTATAGCAAAGGAGGAAAGTCTTTAAAAAACCTTCCCAATGCCCTTATTCAATAGATCAACGTGTGCCTTAATTAAAATACTTTGTTTTAAAACGCTATTACGGAAGGTTATGTTTCCCACAGCAAGTTAAGTTTCCCACAGCCTGGGTTGGAAACATTTGGCAATAAAAGTAGTTTTTGAATAATTGACAAGTGATCTGAATTTATCCAGTGCTTTCCGTTATTGTCTCCTCTGACAGAGCTTTAGAATCAGTGAATACTTCTGAAGTTTGTAGATATGTTACAGCCAATTTGTACGAACAGCAACATAATGATTTAGTAATGCTGATTGAAATATATATTTATAGGCTACTGGAGATAACTTGGCTCATCACAATAGTTCTATGGAATCTTTCAGATTCACTAGAGAACAAGTGAGGCATATGTCTAATATCTCATTCAAAAGTGTCACATTAGCCAGTACAGCATTACTTCAGTGAAACATTAGCATAATTTTTGTGCTCTGAATTGGGATGTAGACTTGCAATGACATGATTAAGGAAGAATGATACTAACTTAGCCCTGGCTGCAGTCTGTGATACATTGTCATATCATACTTAGGATTGGTCTTTTGTGTAGGTACTGAGTAAAGATGTTTCACATTCAGTTTTTATTTTAAGTTAATCTGGATATTACCCATCTAGATAAAGTTTTAATAAATTGTTGATGTTTATTGTCAGCTCTCAGTTTTATTCATAGAGCCATCAGGATCAACTTGGCAGTTAACCTGAACTTTGAGACTTTTCTTCTGTTCTTTGTACACAGTAGTGTTTGTGGGTATAAAATGGAACTTGTATAATTCCTGCTGCAGAATCTAAGTAGCATTTTTAAATTATAAAGACAATTATAGGAGCCCCTTATTTAAGGGAGGAACTGTGTAAAACGCCTACATCTTTTAGTTTCTGTGTTGCATAGGTGTAAAAAAACATGGTTTTAGGAAGTTTAAAGTAGTTTGTATTTTTTTAATGTAGGAGATGATTTGTGGTGAATCATGGAATGTTTAACATGAAAGGGGGATTATGTAATGAGCAGGAATTTCAGATTTCATGAGTGGAAATAGACCAACACTTTATAGAAGCCTGCACAAATTCTGACGTGTCATGTGGATGACCCTTATTTGTATGGAGTCATAAAGTCAGCGGACCCTTTTGTACAACTTGTTGAGTCTGACTAAGTTGTCAATCTGAGCTAGTCCAATTTGTCTGCTTTGGTCCACATCTCTCTAAACTTTTCGCATCCATGAACCTGTCCAAGTGCCTTTTAATTGTTAATGTACTTGTTTCAACCCTTCCTCCAGCAATTTATTCCATATAAGGATTGCCTTCTGGGTGAAAAAGTTACTCCTCTGGTTTATATTAAATCGCTTCCTCCTCATCACCTTAAATCTATGTCTTCTAGTTCTTGGTTCCCTAACCTTGTGAGCACTTACCGTAGCCCTGCCCCTTGTGATTTTATGCACCTCTGTAAGATCACCCCTCATCCTCCGACACTTCAATGAATAAAGTCATAGTCGACTCAGTCCCTCGGATCCTGGCAACATTCTCAAACCTTTGGTGCGCTCTTAGCAATGGTTGCCAGGTTGATTACATTTAGTATGGTACAAGCTTCCTGAATAAGAAGGCACAGCAGCACCTCCACTTCCTGAGGAGTTTGAGGCAGGCGAGGTACCCCCTCTGATCTTAACTGAGTTTTATAGAAGCACCATCAAGAGTGTGCTGACAAGCTGCATCTCCATCCGGTATAGGAGCAGCAGAGCGTTGGACCAGAAGTCCCGACAAAGGACTGTGAGAATCATAGGGATCTCCCAACCATCCACTGGGGACATTTATCAGGAGCGCTGTATATGCAGGGCCCGTAGTGTTACTAAGGGCCCCACTCATCCACCCAGCATCCTCTTTGACTTTCTACCATCAGGCAGGAGATGCCGATGCATAAAGACAAGAATGGTCTGGATGGGAAATAGTTTCTCCCCTCAGGCTTTCAGGGTTCTGAACTCCCTGCTGCACCGCATTCGAAGTGTCACTGGATAATTTGTACTATGCCCTAACAATATTTAATTTTTACTTTCCTAAGTTTTTGGGTGTTATCTGTACTACTGTGCTTTACATCCAGGTCTGGGGAACCGTTGTCTGATTTGGTGGTGTGCATGTATATTGTTAAATGATAATGAACTTCATTCTATACACAACAGTGAGAGTAGTGTTTTTTTGCTCCTTCATTGGTTCGCTTCACAATTCTTGAGATCATGCTCCATGTCCTCAACAATTCAGTGAGAAATTACAGGAAGTTTTGTTTTATACCTTTTAAATGTCAAAATACATTTGGGCATGCCAGAAATTTGAAATGAAAACCCTACGCTCCTCGGTGGATCAGACAGCAATATCTGCATTATCTTAGAAGAGTACATGCTTAGCTCTTTTTGTCTATTTCCAGCAGTGGTTTCTACCATGTCATCTTTGCAAAAGGAAACAGATGTGTGGTCAAATATGTGAATTACTACATATCAGATCTTTTGTGGTGTATGTGGTATGTTTAAAAAGTCATAGAATGGAATGGTTATGGCATGGATGGAGGCCAAGCAGCCTGTTGAATCTATACAGGTAATCTCTGCATAATGGTAAAGTGGCAGCAGAAATGCCCCCTTATAGAAATGTCAAAGGATTCAATAAAAATCTGAGGTATGAAATAAGAATATGTTGTCACAGAACTTGGTGGGGAGTGGGTGGGATCTCTAGATAAACATTTTTAAAGTTTGTGCTACTTAACACATGGGCAGGATAGGTATTTCTGTGTTACAGAAGACCGCTGTATAGATGATTTTCTAGGAACGTAGGCCACCCCCTCCCCCAATCTCCCACAGTAATACCTCGCAAGGGACTGCTCATGCTGCAATCTCAAGCAGCCCTCCGTAGGTGCTGCCTGACCTCCGGTGTTGTGTGTTCCTCCAGCGGTTTGCGTGTTGCTTCCTATTTGTCTGTGTGTGCTGCGCGAATTGTTTTTGCTGCTTCTGCTTCTGTTTTATCTAAGCGTAGAGATATGATGTGCGGAAGAGGCTAAACGCTGTCTGCCAGTTGCACTTTGGGGAACTGTCTGATTCTTTACTTATCACATGTTTTAGCCCACCCCTGCACTATGTAAATCTATTCTGTGCCTTACTTCCTGTGTCTTGACACCTTCCTTCTGTCTACTAGTTAGCTGTTTACACTTCTCATGGCTTCCTTTTCCCTTGTTTGAGGGCAGTGACCCTGCAGTATTTTGCTGGTCCTCTGTTTGCAGATGAGCCCACAAGCTGATACCCTTCTTTTTCCATATGGTTGCTTTGTACTCACTATTAATTTGGAAAGGGAAATGAAATTAGAGCTGGGGAAGTGCTTGTCTGATTTTTTTTTTGTTTGCTCTGTTCTGTTGCATAACGGAGGCAAGTGATTATTTCTGATTGTCAATAAAAAAGCATGATTAATTTTGAAAAATTGGGCGCATATGGGTATTAGGGTTGCTTCTCTACTATTAAACTGGAAGTTTTTGTTTATAGATTGCAAATGAAAAGCTACAATAAGAATTTATGAGCTTATTATGATCTCCATCTTGTACAATTATTTCTACTTCTAAAATATTTCGCAGTTTTTGAATATCTTCAGCTTAATGATTTAAAAAAAAATAAATGGGTTGGAAAGATAGTAGAAACTAGAGAAAGTGAACTACTGGAGTGGTACAGATTGTCCAGTTTGGCTGCATCCTGTGAAATTGGATGCACGCTTGTGTTGAGAGAAAATAATATAAATTCATGTTTCATAGGTTGCGTGCTCGAGCAAGAGGCTGACTTTCAAACACAATCTCAAGTAATCAACAAAGACAAAACTTTTCATGTAGTTAATTTGGTGATAAAGTTGAAGAACCACAGAATAAAATATATTAAAATCATTATCGACTGTGGCAAATTGTGCACTGAGTATATCTTTTAAGACCTATCAGCACCATCTGTAGGACTTAAGCATCAAGTGCCTATATCTAATCTTTGCATTCTCATTCTATTGAATTTAGTATAGCACTAGATCTTGCTGAGGTTTGACATGTAATGGGGTCTGGTGGTTATTAGATTGACCCTGCATGCTTCAGCTTAAATAAATTTGCACATCAAATTGCTGAAAGTGCAAGCTGGTTATGTTGAGGAAGACAACATCTAAGATCTAAATGAAAAGGGTGACTATTGAGGATCTCTATAACCAATGGGTTTTGACATGGACAATAATTTCACACATGGAAAGAAGGATTCATTTAAGTTTTATCACTCGGGAATGAAGTTTGCTGTTGAATGCTTATTTCATTGTCTTTGTGCTTAATTGATATATGCAACATTTATCTTAACTAGACATTGCACTAACAACAGTCTTTAAAGGAAGTGATTTATTGTAAGCTCCAATTGAAGGCATTGGTATACAGTCAGCCCTCCTTATCCGCGAGTTCTGCATGTGCGATTTCAACCAACCGCGAATCAAGAAAACCCGGAAATGCTCTTCCAGCACTTGTTCTTCGAACATGTACAGACTTTTTTTTTTCTTCATTATTCCCTAAACAATGCAGTATTGCAACTATTTTTCATAGCATTTTTATTGTATTAGGTATTATAAGTAATCCGGAGATGATTTAAAGTATACGGGAGGATGTGTGTAGGTTATCGTGGATCGGGATCCAAAAAAAAGGAAGTTCTCTTACTAAGTAAGTCGGAACAGGTACATCTGGTATTATTTAGCGTCAGTTAGTCAAACGTTTGTCTTAGTATATAGTATATATTTTACCTTTCTATGCGTATAAAATACTTAAGAAACGTATGTTTCAGCGCCGGGCTCGGGAGCAGAAATTCCCGAGTTCGATCCAGTGACAGATCGCTCCTGAGCGCACTGTCCATCCCTGCCGGGTTGATGTGGAAGATCAAAAACCCAAAACCCCAAAACCCAATAATTAAACCACTGCGTTGCTGCGTAATAGTTGCTTTAATCAGGCAGGGCCTTTCTCATTTTGTCCTTTAAAATTGTTCTGATCGTTGACCGACTTTAGCCTAATGCTTTTCCAGTGACCGATGGCGTTTTACCTCTTTCTGATTGCTTTATTATTTCCACTTTATTTTAAATCGCAATCGTGATTATTTTTGTGAACAGAAACACTGCGGATTCAGAGCTCCACTGCCTGGTCCTAATGCCCACCTCACTGAGACGGGTTAAATAAGGTCCGGGGTTCCGCTGGGTCCTAAGGTCCATCGCATTGAGACAGGTTGAATAAAGGACTTGAGCATCCGCATTTTTTGGTATCCACAAGGGGTCCTGGAACCAATCCCTTGCGGATAAGGAGGACCATCTGTATTTCTATTGGTGATAAAGGTTTGCAAGATTTGTAGAAATGTGGCATTTGAGGTGAGCTATTTGATGGAATATTTAAGTAAGATAAGACCATAACACGTAGGAGCAGAATTAGATCATTCAGCCCATTGAGTCTGTGCCATCATTTTATCATGGCTTATTTATTTAACCTTTCAACCCCATTCTCCTGCCTTCCCCCCCATAACCTTTGATGCCTATACAATTGGGAGCCTGTCAACTTCTGCTTCAAATATACCCAATGATTTGGCCTCCAGAGCTGCCTGCAACAATGTATTCCACACATTCTCCGCACTCTAGCTAAGAAATTCCTCCTTGTCTCTGTTCTAAAGGGATGTCCTTCTACTGAGGCTGTACCTTCTGGTCCTAAACTCTCCCACTATTGAAAACTATTCTCTATTTTCACTTTATTCAGACCTTTCAGTATTTGGTAGGTTTCAATGAGGTTTCCCTGCCTCCATTCTTCTAAACTCCAGTGAGTACAGGCCCAGAGCCATCAAATGTTCTTTATACATCAACCCTTTCATTCCTGGTATCATTCTCGTGGATCTTCCCTGGACCCTCTCCTATGCCAACATGTCCTTTTTTTTGATATGGTACCAAAAACTGCTCATAATATTCCAGATGTGGTCTTCTCTTATAAAGCCTCGCCATTACCCACTTGCCTTTATATTTTAGTCCCCTTGAACTAATGCATTTGCAGTCCTTATTACTGCCTCAATCACAAATTAACCTTTAGGAAATCCTGCACTAGGACTAGTCCCTTTTGCGCTCCAATTTCTGAATTTGCTCCCCAATTAGAAAAAAAGTCTACCCCTTTAATTTCTTCTACTAAAGTGCATAACCACATGCTTCCCTATGTGTATTCCATCTGGCACTTCACCCATTCTCTTCATCTGTCTGAAGTCTGGTGGTCAGAGTCCAGATTGGAGTAGTCTGTAGTCAAAGGGCAGCAATGCCCTGGACTTTGTCAGCAGGCGCTGATGATGAAGACCAGTCATTCCTGTGATCAAGGACCATCGTTGACAGACTCCAAGGATGAGGGCAGTTGACGGCGCCTCCCCCAGTCAGCAAGTTCTGGCGTTGGAGGTCCATTCAAGTCCAGGCCAGGTAGTCAAAGCGCCAGGGTCATGTCCAGAAGTTGGAGGCCTGATGTCTGAGAGTTCGGAGCCAAAAAAAAAACTCCAGAGGCAAACTGTCCTGGGGTTTGAGGTCTGTCTTTGTGTTTTGGGTGGCTGAGAAAAGGGCTTGTTTTGCCATTGTTGCATTGTTCTGCTGAACATTGTGGGTATGTTTTGTTAGCGCCCGAATGTGGCCTGCCCCATTACATCCTTGTGTTGGAGTGGTTGTAACGCAAATGATGCATTTCACTGTATGTTTCATTGTGTGTAAATCAATGAATTTGAATCTGAATGTCCTGACCTGGGTACCAGACAGGTGACACAGCCTGCGGGGCTCTACTGCTCTGGCCCATAGTGTATTGAACCAAATCAAATGCCAGTCAATTTAAACATCTTCTAATTGACTGTGTGTGTGTATCAAAAAGATTGCATGCAAGTCTAATGTGATCATTGGCACTTTATAATTTTTTTTCATTACAGCCTACTTAGTTAAAAAATCAGCAGTTTTTATCTGCTTTAAAAATCTCACTCTTGTTCTTTTGACAGATCAGTTTTGGCCTTGAGCAGTGGAAGAAACAAAACTTGATTTCTTTCTCTGGTAGCAATTGTAAGAATATTATCGGGCTCTCTCTTATCCAAGTGAAATGTGTGTACTTGATAGTTGCTGTGCAAACTGGTTTTTATTCTGTAGGTGTAGTACATGTGATGTATTGTATAAGACTACGAGCTATAATGGGTGAAATGTGATGTTCTTTTATGTGTTCTGCCTTCCAGTTTGCCTGTGTATTACCCTGAGCTTTAAGAATCATCAAGAGTGAAACTGTTTTTTAAAAAAGTTAATTTGAAATGAGTGTGTGTGTGTGTGTATATGTATATATATACATACACACACACACATACATTTTCCACCCAGTTGAACGTAATCATTGGTTTGAAATGTAATTTGCACTCGTGGCTGACAAGGGAAATTAGGGATAGTATCAATTCCAAAGAAGAAGCATACAAATTAGCCAGTAAAAGTGGCTCACCTGAGGACTGGGAGAAATTCAGAGTTCAGTAGAGGAGGACAAAGGGCTTAATTAGGAAGGGGAAAAAAGATTATGAGAGAAAACTGGCAGGGAACATAAAAACTGACTGTAAAAGCTTTTATAGATATGTGAAAAGAAAAAGATTGGTTAAGACAAATGTAGGGCCCCTACAGACAGAAACAGGTGAATTGATCATGGGGAACAAGGACATGGCAGACCAATTGAATAATTACTTTGGTTCTGTCTTCACTAAGGAGGACATAAATAATCTTCCGGAAATAGTAGGGGGCAGAGGGTCCAGTGAGATGGAGGAACTGAGGGAAATACATGTTAGTAGGGAAGTGGTGTTAGGTAAATTGAAGGGATTAAAGGCAGATAAATCCCCAGGGCCAGGTGGTCTGCATCCCAGAGTGCTTAAGGAAGTAGCCCAAGAAATAATGGATGCATTAGTAATAATTTTTCAAAACTCTTTAGATTCTGGACGGACTAGTTCCTGAGGATTGGAGGGTGGCTAATGTAACCCCACTTTTTAAAAATGGAGGGAGAGAGAAACCAGGGAATTATAGACCGGTTAGCCTAACATCGGTGGTGGGGAAACTGCTGGAGTCAGTTATCAAAGATGTGATAACAGCACATTTGGAAAGTGGTGAAATCATTGGACAAAGCCAGCATGGATTTGTGAAAGGAAAATCATGTCTGACGAATCTCATAGAATTTTTTGAGGATGTAACTAGTAGAGTGGATAGGGGAGAACCAGTGGATGTGGTATATTTGGAATTTCAAATGGCTTTTGACAAGGTCCCACACAGGAGATTAGTGTGCAAACTTAAAGCACACGGTATTGGGGGTAAGGTATTGATGTGGATAGAGAATTGGTTGGCAGACAGGAAGCAAAGAGTGGGAATAAACGGGACCTTTTCAGAATGGCAGGCAGTGACTAGTGGGGTACCGCAAGGCTCAGTGCTGGGACCCCAGTTGTTTACAATATATATTAATGACTTGGATGAGGGAATTAAATGCAGCATCTCCAAGTTTGCAGATGACACGAAGCTGGGTGGCAGTGTTAGCTGTGAGGAGGATGCTAAGAGGATGCAGGGTGACTTGGATAGGCTAGGTGAGTGGGCAAATTCATGGCAGATGCAATTTAATGTGGATAAATGTGAAGTTATCCACTTTGGTGGCAAAAACAGGAAAACAGATTATTATCTGAATGGTGGCCGATTAGGAAAAGGGGAGGTGCAACAAGACCTGGGTGTCATTATACACCAGTCATTGAAAATGGGCATGCAGGTACAGCAGGCGGTGAAAATGGCAAATGGTATGCTGGCATTTATAGCGAGAGGATTCGAGTACAGGAGCAGGGAGGTACTACTGCAGTTGTACAAAGCCTTGGTGAGACCACACCTGGAGTATTGTGTGCAGTTTTGGTCCCCTAATCTGAGGAAAGACATCCTTGCCATAGAGGGAGTACAAAGAAGGTTCACCAGATTGATTCCTGGGATGGCAGGACTTTCATATGATGAAAGACTAGATGAACTAGGCTTATACTCATTAGAATTTAGAAGATTGATGGGGGATCTGATTGAAACGTATAAAATCCTAAAGGGATTGGACAGGCTAGACGCAGGAAGATTGTTCCCGATGTTGGGGAAGTCCAGTTTGAGGATAAATGGGAAGCCTTTTAGGACCGAGATTAGGAAAAACTTCTTCACACAGAGAGTGGTGAATCTGTGGAATTCTCTGCCACAGGAAACAGTTGAGGCCAGTTCATTGGCTATATTTAAGAGGGAGTTAGATATGGCCCTTGTGGCTACGGGGATCAGGGGGTATGGAGGGAAGGCTGGTACAGGGTTCTGAGTTGGATGATCAGCCATGATCATACTGAATGGCGGTGCAGGCTCGAAGGGCCAAATGGCCTACTCCTGCACCTATTTTCTATGTTTTCTATGTAATAAGTGTTATGAATCAACACACACAAAATGCTGGTGGAATTCAGCAGGTCAAGCAACATCAGTGAAAAAGAAGAAACAGTTAACACTTCGGGTCAAGACCATAGGTGCTGCCTGACCCTAGTTCCGTCAGCATTTTGTGATTGTTCCTCTGGATTACCAGCATCTGCACTTTCTCGTGTTAATGCCTGCTTCTACCTAGTGGCCCTTCCCTCACCCCTCCCCCTCTTAGTACTGGCCATCGTATCTCTCCAATCTCATCCTTGATGCAGGATCTTGACAATTCCTCTCCTTCCCATTTTTCTAGGTACATGAATATGCCTTTTGTCCAGTCAGAAGGTGTTAATTGAAATAATACTTTTTTTTTCTCCCAATGGTTTTTAGCTGTAAATGTAAATGAAGGATTTTGTCCTGTATTCCAGGAAGTTTTATTGATATTTCTAGTAGTTGTTTAGACTGGGCAGTGTTGCATAGTAGCCAGAATCCTTGTTATCCTTTTGAGAAATATAAATATTGATGCTTCTGTTATATTGTCCAATTTTCTGTTGTCATGGAGTTTAAAATTTTGTTCATCCATTATAAATTTTAAATTTAGGAAGTAGTTGTATGGAATAGAAATTGGAGATACATTTTTAAGACTGAGAAAGCTGGAAGTCAAAGTGGCATCTCAAGGTCTTAACTCTGAAGACTATTTTGAATATGTGGAAACATTCAACATGGAACATATAAATCTACAGCACATTACAGGCCCTTCGGTCCACAATGCTGTGCTGACCATGTAACCTACTCTAGAAACTGCCTAGAATTTCCCTACCACATAGCCCTCTATTTTTCTAAGCTCCATGTACCTATCTAAGAGTCTCTTAAAAGACCTTACTGTATCCGCCACTACCACCGTCGCTGGCAATGCATTCCGTGCACTCGCACTCTGTGTATGATAAAACGTGCCTCTGACAACCTCCTTGTACCTACTCCCAGGCACCTTAAAACTATGCCCCTTCATGTTAGCCATTTCAGCCCTGGGAAAAAGCCTTTGGCTATCCACATGATCAATGCCTCTCGTCATACTGTATGCCTCTCATCATCTTGTACACCTCTATCAGGTCACCTCTCATTCTCTGTCACTCCAGGGAGAAAAGGCCAAGTTCACTCAACCTATTTTCTTAAGGAATGCTCTCCAATCCAGGCAACATTCTTCTAACTCTCTTCCGCACTCTTTCTATAGCACCCTCATCTTTCCTGTAGTGAGGTGACAAGAACTGAATACAGTACTCCAAATGGGATCTAAATAAGTTCTTGTATAGCTTTAACATTACCTCTTGGCTCCTGAACTCAATTCCACAGTTTATGAAGGCCATCACACCATATGCCTTCTTAACAGTACTGTCAACCTGTGCAGCAGCTTTGAGCGTCCTGTGTACACGGACCCCAAGATCTTGCTGATCCTCCACACTGCCAATAGTCTTATCATTAATATTATATTTTCTCTTCAAATTTGATCTTGTGAAATGAACCACTTCACTCTTATCTGGGCTGAAATCCATCTGTCACTTCTCAGCCCAGTTCTGGGTTCTATCGATGTCCCACTGTAACCTCTGACAATCCTCCACACTATCCACAACACCCCCAACTTTTGTGTCATCAGCAAACTTATTAACCCATCCTTCTACTTCCTCATCCAGGTCATTTATAAAAATCACAAAGAGGAGGGGTCACAGCAGATCCCTGCGGAGCACCGCTGGTCACCATCCTCCGAGCAAAATACAACCACCCTTTGCCTTCTGTGGGCAAGCTATTCTGGATCCACAAAGCAAGGTTTCCTTTGATCCTATGCCTCCTTACTTTCTGAATGAGCCTTGTATGGGGAACCTTTTCAAATACCTTACTGAAATCCATATGCACTAAATCTACTGCTGTACCTGCATCAATGTGGTTTGTTACATCCTCAAAGAATTCAGTCAGGCTCGTGAGGCACGACTTGCCCTTGACAAAGCCATGCTGACTATCCCCAATCAGATGATGTCTCTCCAAATGCTCATAAATCCTACCTCTCAGGATCTTCTCCAACAACTTGCCCACCACTGAAGGAAGACTCACTGGTCCATAATTTTCTGGGTTATCTCTACTCCCTTTCTTGAACAATATTCAGTTCAATTACTTGTTTTGTTCAGAGTTCAAAAATAAATAGATAGGTAAAAGAGGATAAACAATGACGCGATGAGATCTGCAGATGCTGGAAATTCAAGCAACACAAACAAAAAAAAATGCTGGTGAACGCAGCAGACCAGGCAGCATTTATAGGAAGAGGTACAGTCGACTTTCCGGGCCGGGACCCTTCGTCAGGACTAACTGAAAGAAGAGTGTCATCTTTGGGGATTTAACAGTTTATTCAAAGAAAGACTGAAGTAAAATTGCTATTAATTGCTCTTCTGTAGATCTTGACTATTAACAGAATTCGGTTTAATATCACCATATGTTGTGAAATTTTTAACTTTACGGCGGCAGTACAATGCAATACATGATAAATATTGAGGGGGGATAAACTGAATTACATTAAATCTATGTCTATTAAATAGTTAAATTAAAGTAAGTGGTGCTAAAAAAAACCCCAGAAATAAAGTAGTGACATAGTGTTCGTAGGTTCATTGTCCATTTAGTAATTGGATGGCAGAGGGAAGAAGCAGTTCCTGGATCGCTGAGTGTGTGTGTTCTGGCTTCTGTACTTCATTCCTGATGGTAACAATGAGAAGAGGGCATGTCCTGGGTGGTGGGGGTCCTCCGTGATGGACACCACCTTCCTGAGGCACCGCTCCTTGAAGTTGTCTTGGATACTGTGGAGGCTGGTGTCCATGGTGGAGCTGGCTGACTTTACAATTTTTTTGCACCTTGCTTCATTCCTGTGCAGTAGTCTCTGCCGCCATACCAGACGGTGATGCAGAATGCTCTCCACAGTGCATTTGTAGAAGTTTTTGCCAAATCTCCTCAAGCTTCTAATGAAGTATAGCCACTGTCCGCCTTCTTTGTAGCTGCATCAATATGTTTTGTCCAGGTTAGGTCCTCAGAGATGTAGACACCCAGGAGCTAGAAATTGCTCACTCTCTCCACTTCTGATCCCTCTGAGAAGATTTATTTGTGTTCCATCATCTTACCCTACCTGAAGTCCACAACCTCTCTCTGGTCTTGTTGAGAGCAAGGTTGTTGCTGTGCCACCACTCAAATAGCTGGTGTTTCTCACTCCTGTATGCCCTTTCGTCACCATCTGAAATTCTGCCATCAATGATTGTATCATTTGCAAATTTATAGATTTTAAATTTATAAATTTGAGCTATGGCTAGCCACACCACACAAGGGTGTAGAGAGAGCAGAGCAGTGGGCTGTACACACCTCTGTGGTCTGCTGAGGGTGAATGTTCTGCACTTCTGTGTTACACCTCTTCTGCCCAATCTTCACTCCCGCCAGTAACTTTGAGATATTAAAATAAATAGCTGTGCTGGCAGCTTGTGCCATTGTTAGCAGTTTGTCTCCTTTAGCCTGACATATTCATATTAGCTCCAGGATTTTCCAGGATTTATTGCTTCTGTCAAAGCCATTCCTGATGTTTTTTTAAAAAAAGGTTGTAATAACTATATAGTGGAAACATTTCTAGCTCTAGGAACAGAGGTACACATTTTCTTTGAGCAGATAGTCAAACTGCTTCTTCTCAAAGGTATTTTTTAATCTATCTAATTTAGTCTGCTCAGGGTCTGATTACATGCTTTTGGTAAAGGTGCATATTTAATAAGGTCATTAAATTTAATTTATGTGCAGCTAGCTACTACAATATTTACATTATACGTAATTTAGGTGAATTGAGAAAATCATTATTGATTGATGGAATTGAGGGAAGATGAGCATCTTTGAGGAAATTTCAGTGAAGATATAGCTTGACAAAGTTTAATGGAGGAGTCCAGAGCCTCTCCTTGTGCAGGTTGGAGATGCCAAATAGTCAGAATTGTGCACAACTACCACTAACATATCACCAGTAGAACCACAGGGGAACCTGTTATACCACCAACAAGAATGCTTACCGTGCCCTTCCACGCCCACACTTTCTATAATCTGATCTCTTGGCTGTACTTCTACTCCCTGCATGTAGGCAAAAAATGTAGCACCAGTGTTGAGGACCAGAAATATCTGGTCTGTTCAGGGGAAGTGGGGGATCGCTTACAGGACTCATTTGAGTCAGTGGACTGGACATTACTCAGCGATTCCTCTTTGAATATGATTGAATACACCACAGTTATTACTGACTACACCAAGCTCTGTGTGGATGAGTGTGTGCTTTCGAAAACATACAGACGTACCCAAACCAAAAGCCGCAGATGAACCAGGAGATTTGTAGTCTGCTGAGCGCTAGATTAGTGGCATTTAAGACAGGTGATCCAGATCTATACAAGAAGCAGAGGTACAACATACGGAAGGCTATTTTAAGAGCGAGAAAACACTTCTGTTTGAAGTTAGAGACTGAATTGAATGCTCCTCAGCTCTGGCAGGGTGGCATTACTTCCTACAAGACAAAACCTAAAAACATGGACGGTCGTGCTGCTTCACTCCCAGATGAGCTCAGTGTCTTTTATCCATGCTTTGAAAGGGAGAATAAAACTACACCTCTGCGAATCCCTGCAGCATCTGGTGACCCATGCTCTCTGTCCGAGGCCAATGACAGAACATCTTTGAGGGTGAAGCCTTGCAAGGCACCAGTCCCTATTGGCTTACCTGGTAGGGCACTGAAAACCTGTGCCAACCAACTGGAGGGAGTGTTCGAGGACATCTTCAATCACTCACTGCTGCATTTGGATACCATTGTCCAAGAAGTGCAGGCTGAGCTGCCTCAGTGACTATTGCCCAGTTGCACTCGTATCTGTAGTGATAATATTCTTTTGAGAGGTTGGTCATGGCTGGAACCAACTCCTGTCAATTTGGACCCACTGCAAATTGCCTACTGCCTCAATAATTTTACAGTGGATGCAATCCCACTGGCTCTCTACTTGGCCTTGGATCATCTGGACAATAGCAATATCTATGTCAGGCTGCTCTTTATTGATGACAGCTCAGCATTCAACAACATCATACCCTCAGTTAGTGCAGATTGGAAATAACATCTCTGCCTTGGCACCTCAAAGATGTGCGCTTAGCTCATGCTCTACTCTCTCTACACCCACAACAGTGTGGCTAGGCACAGCTCAAGCGCCATCAATAAACTTGCCAGTGACGCAACTGTTCTTGGCAGGATAGCAGGTAGTGACGTGGAGGCTAAGAGGAATGAGACAGCTTAGCTGGTTGAGTGGTGTCGAAATAACCGTACAGTCAATGTCAATAAGAGCAAAGAATTGAATGTGGACACTGGAAGGGGAAGTTAAGAGAACACAAACCTGTTCTCATTGAGAGATCATCAGTGGAAAGGTGAGCAGTTTCAAGTTCATGGTTGTCAACATCTCGGAAGGTCTGTCCTGGACCCAACATATTGATACAATTACAAAGAAGGCATGGCAGCAGCTATGTTTCATTGGGAGTTTGAGGAGACCTGGTATGTCACCAAAGACTGTCAAATTTCTGCACAGAGCATTCCATCTGGTTGCATCACCATCTGTTATGGAGGGGTCACCAGACAAAATTGGGGAAAAATACCACAGAAAGTTGCAAACTCAACCAGCTCCATCATTGACACTATCTCCTCAGCATCGAGGATATCTCCAAAATGCCACCTCTTTCACTAACAACCCTTGTTACCCAGGACTTGCCCTCTTATTGCTACCATCAAGAAGGAGGTATCAGAGCCTGAAGACACCTCTCAATTTTATAGGACCAGCTGTGTGGATACATCTACTGATGCTTCTGATGGACACATCCTCAGTGATGTTCTTGCCTTGGAATCATCAGGTGTTTCGGGTTTTTCAACATCATACTCCCTCCTCCAGGTGACCCAGCCGGGGCTGATCAGACCCCAGCTTGTGTCCAGATGGCTAGCTACTTATGACTCCATGGCTCCCCTCTTTTGAGCCACAGCCATCTTGAGGCCCTCTCTGCCGCATCGGTGGTACTGCGGATGGCTCTCCTCTTCCTGTCTCTTTCGATGTCCAAATTGCTGAAGGCTCTGGCTAAAGAACGGGCTACGAATCCCCTACAACCAACCTCCACTGGGAGACACCTCGCTCTCCATCCAGCCTGCTGACAGTTGCTGACCAGTCCTGCGTACTTGGAGAGCTTCCTTTCAAAGACCTCTTCCAAGTGATTTTCCCATGGGACGTCAGCTCCAGCGGCACCACTTGCTTAGTAGACTCAGACACCAGAACAGTTTCTGGTCGCAGGGTGGTGGCTGTGATACGGTTGGGGAACTTCAGCTGCCGTTAGAGGTCCACCAACAGTTGCCAGTCCCTTGTAGAGGTCAGGATGCCTGCAGATGTACTTTTGGCAGATATTGGCTGCTCCCCAGCTCTGTCAAAGGCAATGGTCTGCTTGGAGGGTTGGGACTGCTTCGCCCACACATCTCCTGCGCTGATGGCTTCAGAGATGGTCTTCAGGACCTGATCATGCCTCCATCGGTACCGTCCCTCATCAAGTGCCCTTGCACAGCCGTTGAGGATGTGCTCCAGGGTTCCTCGCTTGGAGCACAGTGGGCACGCCGATGACTCTTGTCTTGCCCCATATGTGCAGGTTTGATGGGCTTGGAAGCACATCGTACACTGCCTGGATGAGAAATTGGATGCGCTGTGGTTCAGCCTTCCAAAGATCAGCCCAGCTCACTTTCTTCTCAACCGCATTCTCCCATCTTGACCAAGCTCCCTGTTGCTTCATTCCCACCGCCTTGCAGGTTCTCGTCTCCTCCACTACTGCTCTCACTTCCTCCTGAACTAGACGACGCCTTTCCTTCCCTCTGGTGTCCATTTGGGGAGTTGGAAAGGATCCTAGCCCAGCTTGGCCTCATTTGACCACTGCCACCAGCTTCCTGTGACGCAGCCTTGCCTCTACTTCCTGAACAGCTTCCTCTGCCCTCCACTTCCTGCCAGTACTTACTTGGATCCCTGCTCTAGCCACCTTCGGGTCACTTGAGTCCCTATACTGTAGCACTTCTCTGGCTCTTGTTACCTTGAATTCTTCCTCCAAGGATTTGAAGGACAATTGCAGTTGTTGTGGTGTCCATAGAGTGTGATGCCCTTGCGCAGCCTTGCGTAACCAGATTCTTCCCCACCGCCATCAGATTTCTGAACGAAGTATGACCCATGTACATTACCTCATTTTTTTTCCTTTTGTTCTTTTTTTGCACTACTTGTTTAATTTATTTTGAAATATATATTTCTTATTGTAATTTAGTTTTTATGTATTGCAATGTACTGCTGCCACATAAGAACATATTTCATGACGTAATCCTGTGATACTAAACCTGATTCTGATTAATTTTGTGCACATGGAAGACCTGCATAATAGGCAAAAGTAGCTTGATTGTTCGCAAGTTCTCCACCAGCCCATCCTTCCAGTTATCTCCTGCCCCACCTATGGAAGAGTTTCTAAGTACCACTGGCCATTAATACCATCAGTTTCCTCAAAATCCACAAAGCCAGAATAGAAATGCATCATCTTTGATCCTGAAAGAGTGCCTAAAGAAAAACTGAAGTTCTTTTGATTTATAATCAAGCAAAAGAATACGGTAGCGTATAGGTAGACTGGATGAATTCCTCCGTTGATAACAATTAAGAATGGTTTTATAGTTATTTTAGTAGTATTTAGTGTTCTAATTTGTTCTGTATTTCATTTAAATACATAATTTGTTACACAACTAAACAGTAGTTTGTATTTTTTAATACTTTTTAAACTATTTCTTCACGATATTCCAGGGTACTAAAAGAGGTAGCTGATGTGATTGTGGAGGTGTTAGTAACAAGCTTTCGTAAATCACTAAATTCTGGAATGGTTCCTGAGACCTGGAAAATTATAAATGTCACTCCACTCCATTAAGAAGGGAGGAAGGCAGAAGAAAGGAAATTATAGGCTGTGGAGGCCATGACATTGAGTATATTTAAAGCGGAGGTTGATAGGTTCTTGATTAGTCAGGGCATCAAGCCAATAGAATAGGGTTGAGAGGGATAATAAATCAGTCATGATGGAATGGCAGAGCAGACTCAATGAGCCCAGTGACCTATTTCTGTTCCTTTGTCTGATGGTATTTCCATGAAATTTCAGCTCATTGCGCCAAAGTGTACTGGTCCTGATGTGTCCCAATTAACTGGAATCCAGTGTAATTTGTGTTTTGTTTAAGATCTGAATGTGTAATGCAAATGCATGTTTTGTTGGTCATTCAGTTTTCATACTTTTGATCTACCATGATGTGTGTAATTTAAAATCTATTTTATGGTTTATGAAGTTTGGAATGAGGAAATGGAATGGTAGGTCCTGGTTACATTTTCAGTTAATAATGCTTAAAAAATAGTGTAAAGCTTTGTGCTATACATGTATTACAAACATTTTTCTAGTTGAAATGAAAATTATAATGGAGTTGATATTTTGGGTGAATGTACATCATCAAAACTGAAATTTCAATCCAAAACAGAATTATGTATCTCCTGCAGCACTTTTGTGTTGGTTTCCCCTCTGTACTATTCTACTTTGCTGAATGGAACACAATTTCTTGATTGAACAAGTAGATTTGAAATATGTATTTTTGTATTTCAAAATTTCATGACACTTAAGTGGTGTCGGGATAATTCTTCTGCTCTTTGTATCAGGGAGGAGGTACAGGTACCTGAAGCTTCATACCTAACATTTTGCCAACAGCTTCTTTCCCTCGGTTATTAGATTTCTGAATCATCCATGAACTCTACCTTATTATTTGTCTTTTACTTTATTTATTTTTTCAACTTGCTGTAATTTTTATGTCATGAACTGTACTGCTCTCACAGAACAAATTTCAACAATTTGTCAATAATAACAAACCTCATTCTGATTCAAAATAAAAATTTCTATAGTGTGCAAGATTCGTTCTTTTTAAATCCCTCATTTTGTTTTGGAAAAGCTTTCTGATTATTTCATGGTATAAAGTAAAAGAAATGTTTGCTTTTATATTTCAGTGAGTTGTGTATTTGAAGTGATTTCAAGAATATTTCATTTGATTTTTCGCCAACACTGTGCAAAATCAGCTAGTAAAGTTTGTGAAATTCGTTTCGTGACAGCAGTATAGTGCGAAACAAAAATGCTATTGTACAAAATGCCACAGTGCAAAAGACAAATAATGAGGTCGTGTTCATGGATTCATGGACCATTCAAAAATCTGATCGCTTCTTAAAATACAGAATATGGGTCTTCAGGTTCATGTAGCTCCTCCACAATGATAGTAATGAGAAGGGGGCATCATAGATGATGAGGGTCTTCAATGGTGAATAGCACTTTCTTGCCTCTTGAAGATATCCTCTTGTGGGAAGCTTTGTGTATATAATGGTGCTGGCTGAATCTATAACTGCAGCCTGACAGAGGTTCCAGTGGATGCGTTAATCAAATGAAAACTTTATTATGGTCACTTAATCACTTTTCCATTAATTTTGATGTATGATGTTTCATCAAGTTGATATCTATATCAACTCCTTTAAGAGCCATTTCTACCTGTGTTCCTTTTGAGAAGGGAGTGAAAGCCTGTTTTTTTTTTAACTGGAACTGGTATGTTAGAAGTTATGCAGAACCTTTTTTTCTGTCCACAGAAGTCCAAGGTAAACATAGAACATAGAATAGTACAGCACAGTACAGGCCCTTCGGCCCACAATGTTGTGCTGACCCTCAAACCCTGCCTCCCATATAAGCCCCCACCTTAGATTCCTCCATATAACTGTCTAGTAGTCTCTCAAACTTCACTAGTGTATCTGCCTCCACCACTGACTCAGGCAGTGCATTCCACGCACCAACCACTCTCTGAGTAAAAAAAACCTTCCTCTAATATCTCCCTTGAACTTCCCACCCCTTACCTTAAAGCCATGTCCTCTTGTATTGAGTAGTGGTGCCCTGGGGAAGAGGCGCTGGCTATCCACTCTATCTATTCCTCTTATTATCTTGTACACCTCTATCATGTCTCCTCTCATCCTCCTTCTCTCCAAAGAGTAAAGCCCTAGCTCCCTTAATCTCTGATCTAATGCATACTTTCTAAACCAGGCAGCATCCTGGTAAATCTCCTCTGTACCCTTTCCAATGCTTCCACATCTTTCCTATAGTGAGGTGACCAGAAGTGGACACAGTACTCCAAGTGTGGCCTAACCAGAGTTTTATAGAGCTGCATCATTACATCGTGACTCTTAAACTCTATCCCTCGACTTATGAAAGCTGACACCCCATAAGCTTTCTTAACTACTCTATCCACCTGTGAGACAACTTTCAGGGATCTGTGGACATGTACCCTGAGATCCCTCTGCTCCTCCACACTACCAAGTATCCTGCCATTTACTTTGTACTCTGCCTTGGAGTTTGTCCTTCCAAAGAGTACCACCTCACACTTCTCCGGGTTGAACTCCATCTGCCACTTCTCAGCCCACTTCTGCATCCTATCAATGTCTCTCTGCAATCTTTGACAATCCTCTACACTATCTACAACACCACCAACCTTTGTGTCGTCTGCAAACTTGCCAACCCACCCTTCTACCCCCACATCCAGGTCGTTAATAAAAATCACGAAAAGTAGAGGTCCCAGAACAGATCCTTGTGGGACACCACTAGTCACAATCCTCCAATCTGAATGTACTCCCTCCACCACCACCCTCTGCCTTCTGTAGGCAAGCCAATTCTGAATCTACCTGGCCAAACTTCCCTGGATCCCATGCCTTCTAACTTTCTGAATAAGCCTACTGTGTGGAACCTCGTCAAATGCCTTACTAAATTCCATATAGATCACATCCACTGCACTACCTTCATCTATATGCCTGGTCACCACCTCAAGAACTCTATCAGGCTTGTTAGACACGATCTGCCCTTCACAGAGCCATGCTGAGTGTCCCTGATCAGACCATGATTCTCTAAATGCCTATAGATCCTATCTCCAAGAATCTTCTCCGACAGCTTCCCCACCACAGACGTAAGGGTCACTGGTCTATAATTATCCGGACTATCCCTACTACCTTTTTTGAACAAGGGGACAATATTCGCCTCCCTCCAATCCTCCGGTACCATTCCCGTGGACAATGAGGACATAGAGATCCTAGCCAGAGGCTCAGCAATCTCTTCTCTTGCCTCATGGAGCAGCCTGGGGAATATTCCACCAGGCCCCGGGGACTTATCTGTCCTAATGTATTTTAACAACTCCAACACCTCCTCTCCCTTAATATCAACATGCTCCAGAACATCAAACTCATTCATATTGTCCTCACCATCATCAAGTTCCCTCTCATTGGTGAATTTTGAAGAAAAGTATTCATTGAGGACCTCGCTCACTTCCACAGCCTCCAGGCACATCTTCCCACCTTTATCTCTAATCGGTCCTACCTTCACTCCTGTCATCCTTTTTTTCTTCACATAATTGAAGAATGCCTTGGGGTTTCCCTTTACCCTACTCACCAAGGCCTTCTCATGCCCCCTTCTTGCTCTTCTCAGCCCCTTCTTAAGCTCCTTTCTTGCTTCCCTATATTCCTCAATAGACCCATCTGATCCTTGCTTCCTAAACCTCATGTATGCTGCCTTCTTCCTCCTGACTAGATTTTCCACCTCACTTGTCACCCATGGATCCTTCACCCTACCATTCTTTATCTTCCTCACCGGGACAAATTTATCCCTTACATCCCGCAAGAGATCTCTAAACATCGACCACATGTCCATAGTATATTTCCCTGCAAAAACATCATCCCAATTCACACCCGCAAGTTCTAGCCTTATAACCTCATAATTTGCCTTTCCTCAATTAAAAATTTTCCTGGCCTCTTTGATTCTATCCTTTTCCATGATAACTATAAAGGCCAGGGAGCGGTGGTCACTGTCCCCCAGATGCTCACCCACTGAGAGATCTGTGACCTGACCCGGTTCATTACCTAGTACTAGATCTACTATGGCATTCCCCCTGGTCGACCTGTCCACATACTGTGACAGGAATCCATCCTGGACACACTTAACAAATTCTGCCCCATCTAAACCCTTGGAACTAATCAGGTGCCAATCAATATTAGGGAAGTTAAAGTCACCCATGATAACAACCCTGTTATTTTTGTACCTTTCCAAAATCTGCCTCCCAATCTGCTCCTCTGTATCTCTGCTGCTACCAGGGGGCCTATAGAATACCCCCAGTAGAGTAACTGCTCCCTTCCTGTTCCTGACTTCCACCCATATTGACTCAAGGATCCTCCTACATTACCCACCCTTTCTGTAACTGTAATAGTATCCCTGACCAGTAATGCCACCCCTCCTCCCCTTTTTCTGCCCTCTCTATCCCTTTTAAAGCACTGAAATCCAGGAATATTGAGAATCCATTCCTGCCCTGGTGCCAGCCAAGTCTCTGTAATGGCCACTACATCATAATTCCATGTATGTATCCAAGCTCTCAGTTCATCACCTTTGTTCCTGCTGCTTCTTGCATTGAGGTACACACATTTCAGCCCTTCTACCTTACTGTCTTTACACCGTTTATTCTACTTCTCTTTCCTCAAAGCCTCTCTGTATGTTAGATCTGGCTTTACTTCTTTCACTGCTCTATCGTTCTGGGCCCCATCCCAGAGACATAAAGACAGAATAAAATTGCGGATTGTTGAGTAGAAGGAGACCCCTAATAAGCAAATGTGGATAAATGGGAGGTTATCCGCTTTGGTGGCAAGAACAGGAAGGCAGATTACTATCTGAATGGTGTCAAGTTAGGAAAAGGGGAAGTACAATGAGATCTTGGTGTCCTTGTTCTTCAGTCACTGAAAGTAAGCATGTAGGTACAGCAGGCAGTGAAGAAAGCTAATGACATGTTGGCCTTCATAACAAGGAGTTGAGTATAGGAGGAAAGAGGTCCTTCTGCAGTTGTATAGGGCCCTGGTGAGACCACACCTGCAGTATTGTGTACAGTTTTGGTCTCCAAATTTGAGGAAAGACATTCTAGCTATTGAGGGAGTGCAGCGTAGGTTCACAAGGTTAATTCCCGGGATGGCGGGACTGTCATATGTCGAAAGATTGGAGTGACTGGGCTTGTATACTCTGGAATTTAGAAGGATGAGAGGGGATCTGATTGAAACATATAAGATTATTAAGGGGTTGGACACGCTAGAGGCAGGAGACATGTTCCCGATGTTTGGGGAGTCCAGAACCAGAGGCCACAGTTTAAGAATAAGGGGTAGACCATTTAGAACGGAGTTGAGGAAAAACTTTTTCACACAGAGGGTTGTGGTTCTGTGGAATGCTCTGCCTTAGAAGGCAGTGGAGGCCAATTCTCTGGATTCTTTCAAGGAAGAGTTAGGTAGAGCTCTTAAAGATAGCAGAGTCAAGGGATATGGGGAGAAGGCAGGAATAGGGCACTGATTGTGGGTGATCCAGCCATTATCACAGTGAATGGTGGTGTTGGCTCAAAGGGCTGAATGGCCTACTCCTGCACCTATTGTCTATTGTTAAAGGACAAGTGATAGGTGAGCATCTATACCCAGTGAGATTTGTCAACCATTTTGTCACAATATTGATAATTCAGAGATTCTGTTGCAGACTGGCTATGGATCTTAATGGCTGACTATGTGGAGAATATTTTCTCCCCGTCTTGGGCTGTAAACAGGCCTGCGTAGAACTGAATTGTTTCCCAAACTCTGTCATTTATACATTGTGGACAAGATCAGAAAACTGAAACAATTGTCTTCAATAAAACTATTTTCAACATGATAGCCTTCTGGTAGAGAAAGTATATCAAAAAAGAAGAGATTAATTGGTAAAACTGAGAAGGGGAGTTTGTAAATATTTCATCCATTTATGTTAAGGATCTGGAAAGGCCTTTATTGCTTTTGTGTCTTTGCCCTCCTGCATGATATGTTCTCACCCACTCACTTGGATTTCCCATATCCTCTTAAAGCTCTTTACATCTCAATCCTGTTGTTTTATAAACTTGTAAATATCACTCTCACTACTGTTTAGCCAGATTGTTGATTATGGAGTGCAGATAGCTCCAGCAGTCACAGGCTGCCATTCTGAGAAAGTCCTACCTTCTGGAAGTTTGCAAGTGCATCACATTCACCACTATTTCTTTGGTCATTCTACTGGTCACATTCTTGAACTCCAGTAGGTTGGTCAAACAAGATTTTATAAATACATGCCAGTGCAACTTTTGATTATAGTATGCCTTGTTATATTGTGGTTACAAATATACTTCAGGCCGTGTCCTCCAAGTACTCCATGTACTTTATTGTTAGGTTCTTTAACTTCACTAGGTTTACAAAGGAAAACTAATGGATCAAATAGTTAGGCAGAGTTGTGGCAAGTGACTTCCAATGTAGTCAAATATTGAATGAAGAAATTCAGTGTTCATGGAGCCCATGTCCCAGAGAGTCAATGCCTATAATCTTTGAGTGAGTTAGTATTTATGAACTGATCTCCCAGGGAAAGCGGATGTGCGCTTTTTATTCCAGGGTCACAGTGAGGCAACTATATTCCCAGTGGAATATAGTATATTTTCGTGAAAGTCCCTCTGACAGACAGAACATTACTGAAGAGGGAAAAGTGACAGTTGTGCATTGGATCAGTTCTATATTTCTGCTGTTGGACATACCAATGGAAAATGGAGGGCAAGGTGTATTGTAGTTTTTCTTTCCATAAAAGAAAGTGGTTCCAAAATTGTGTTAATGTTTTAACTTAATGTGCAGGTTGCTTATAATGCAGGTACAGGTGCCCCCCACTTTTTGAATGTTCGCTTTACGACACCTTGCTATTACGAAAGACCTACATTAGTTACCTGTTTCCGCTAACAGAAGGTGTTTTCAACGTTACGAAAAAAGGCAGCGCGCGCCCCGAGCAGCCAAGCTCCTCCCACAAAACTGCATTTTAGCCGGCATTGCTTAAACACGTGCCTGTGAGCATCCGTTAGCAACATGAGTTCTACAGTATCGGAAAAGCCTAAAAGAGCTAGTAAGGGTGTTACACTTAACGTAAAACTAGACATAATTAAGCATTTTGATTGTGGTGAACGAAGTAAGGACAAAGTGAGCTTAGCTTGTGGAAGTTGACGAAGATGATGTTGAAGAGGTTTTGGCATCCCATGACCAAGAACTGATAGATGAAGAGCTGATGCAATTAGAAGAGGAAAGGATAACAATCGAAACCGAATGCAGTAGCGAAAGTGAAGTCTTCCAGGAACTGAACATGAAGCAGTTGCGTGAGATTTTCGCTGCAATGATTGCAGGAAAGTACGACTTTAATTTTGCAAGGGTGTGTAGGTTTAGGGCATAGTTGCAGGACGGTTTGAGTACTTACAAAGAACTGTATGATAGAAAAATGTGGGAGGCCAAGCAGTCAAGCATACTGTCGTTTTTCAAGCCTTCCACATCAGCCACAGCAGATGATGAACCTCAACCTTCGACATCGAGGCAGGCAGACATAGAAGAAGATGACCTGCCTGCCCTGATGGAAACAGACAACGATGAGGTGACACCTCAGTGTCCCACCACCCCAGCCTCCGACAACTCAGTCTAACACACCATCATCCGTGTGCTCGGCGCTGTCTTCCTGATTCCGGTAAGTGATACTACACTGTACATACATTATTTCTACTTTATATAGGCTGTGTATTTTTATGTGTTATTTGATATTATTTGGCAGCTTCATAGCCTAAAAGTTACTGGAGAGAGTGTTTCTGCTGAGAGCGTTTGCGTGAGATTTTCGCTATGGTGGACAGTGCGGCAATGATTGTAGAAAAGTATTTCTACTTTATATAGGCTGTGTATTTATCATATCATTTCTGCTTTTACTTTATGTTAATGTTATTTTAGGTTTTATGTGTTATTTGGCATGATTTGGTAGGTTATTTTTTGGGTCTGCGAACGCTCGCAAATTTTTCCCATATAAATAAATGGTAATTGCTTCTTCACTTTACGACATTCCGGCTTACAAACCATTTCATAGGAATGCTCTACCTTCGGATGGCGGGGGAAACCTGTATTGGTTGTATCCAGTACCTATTGCCAAAGCTTTCAAAATGCATTTACGGTAGTTCGAGTTCAAGTTTAGTTGTCATTCAGCCATCCATGGTTACCCTTGAATACAGCCAAATGAAAAAGTGTTACTCCGGGGCCAAGGTGCAAATACAGTAGCAACAGTCACACACAACCCAAGGCACATCTAAGGTAGCAAGCAGCTATCAGTAAAATACAGTCAGACACAAAAAATGTCCAAGACCTTGAGTCCATGACTGTTGCAGCAGGCTGCATTTGAACACAATACAACTTGTCTTCTGCTGAGGTGAACGCTGGGGGCAGCTCTTACTCCAGCTTGGACGCCACGCCATGCTACGCCACAGTGCCTCCAGTGGAGAGCACCGACTACAATGCCTCTCTCCTGGGCGGCTGTAAACGGACAACACCATGGCTTGAGGCCTAGTCCTTGCAACAACAGAGGTCATGCAGCTCCCCTGCAAGGGACTTGCAATCACAAGAAAAGCGACCAAACCAATCGCTCGCTGTTAGGCTGCACGCTTCCTTTGTGCACTGACACCTCTTTGACGCAGGCAGCAGCACGATCCGCACCACATCCAGCTCCTTCAGTTTCTCTGCCAATAAGCAACTGGCTGATAGGGTAGACCTGGAATACGTTAAGTTCTTAGTGTCTAGCAGTATATTGGCATCAAAAAAGTATACTTTTTTAAAAAAAAAGACAATAACACCTTTGGTTGACTCCATAGAAACCCCTGTGAACATGCTACCATCTTACTGGAAGTGAGGAAGCTCTTGCAGTCTTTTAATTTTTCTCTCATGTGTGCTTATGTATACTCTGTTCCCTATAACAATTATGAAGTGCTTCTAATCCTTGGGCTTAGTGCTATTTTTGGTACTTTATAAACCTCTTCATTTGATTTGATGCTGTATTTAAATTCTGTCAGCTATAAGTGGACCAATTTTCTAGTTGTATTTTTGTACCTTGAAGGATTTTATTTGCAAATTGAGTTGAACGCCAGCAATTGCGTCTTCCCTGTCATATCTTATTTAATGTGACTTCCCAATCAACAATTATCATTTCATTAATTTACTCTTCCTACTTAAAATTTTTCTTTGGAGTTAAGATTCTAATTTCAGATCATATAACTTTCTATCATGTTGTGGTCACTTTTCCCTGAAGCTTCATTTGCAGCAAGATTATTAATTAATCTTATTGTGCAGCGCAAGATTGAAATAGCCTATTCCCCACTTGATTCCTCAGCATAGTGTATAGAACATAAACATAGAATAGTACAGCACAGTACAGGCCCTTCGGCCCACAATGTTGTGCTGACCCTCAAACCCTGCCTCCCATATAAGCCTCCACCTTAAATTCCTCCATATACATGTCTAGTAGTCTCTTAAACTTCACTAGTGTATCTCTCTCCACCACTGACTCAGGCAGTGCATTCCACACACCAACCACTCTCTGAGTAAAAAAACCTTCCTCTAATATCCTCCTTGAACTTCCCACCCCTTACCTTAAAGCCATGTCCTCTTGTATTGAGCTGTGGTGCACTGGGGAAGAGGCGCTGGCTATCCACTCTATCTATTCCTCTTATTATCTTGTACACCTCTATCATGTCTCCTGTCATCCTCCTTCTCTCCAAAGAGTAAAGCCCTAGCTCCCTTAATCTCTGATCATAATGCATACTTTCTAAACCAAGCAGCATCCTGGTAAATCTCCTCTGTACCCTTTCCAATGCTTCCACATCCTTCCTATAGTGAGGTGACCAGAAGTGGACACAGTACTCCAAGTGTGGCCTAACCAGAGTTTTATAGAGCTGCATCATTACATCGCGACTCTTAAACTCTATCCCTCGACTTATGAAAGCTAACACCCTATAAGCTTTCTTAACTACCCTATCCACCTGTGAGGCAACTTTCAGGGATCTGTGGACATGTACCCCGAGATCCCTCTGCTCCTCCACACTACCAAGTATCCTGCCATTTACTCTGTACTCTACTTTGGAGTTTGTCCTTCCAAAGTGTACCACCTCACACTTCTCCGTGTTGAACCCCATCTGCCACTTCTCAGCCCACTTCTGCATCCTATCAATGTCTCTCTGCAATCTTTGACAATCCTTTACACTATCTACAACACCACCAACCTTTGTGTCGTCTGCAAACTTGCCAACCCACCCTTCTACCCCCACATCCAGGTCGTTAATAAAAATCACGAAAAGTAGAGGTCCCAGAACAGATCCTTGTGGGACACCACTAGTCACAATCCTCCAATCTGAATGTACTCCCTCCAGCACCACCCTCTGCCTTCTGCAGGCAAGCCAATTCCGAATCTACCTGGCCAAACTTCCCTGGATCCCATGCCTTCTAACTTTCTGAATAAGCCTACTGTGTGGAACCTCGTCAAATGCCTTACTAAATTCCATATAGATCACATCCACTGCACTACCCTCATCTATATGCCTGGTCACCTCCTCAAAGAACTCTATCAGGATTGTTAGACACGATCTGTCCTTCACAAAGCCATTCTGACTGTCCCTGATCAGACCATGATTCTCTAAATGCCTATAGATCCTATCTCCAAGAATCTTTTCCAACAGCTTTCCCACCACAGATGTAAGACTCACTGGTCTATAATTACCCGGACTATCCCTACTAACTTTTTTGAACAAGGGGACAACATTCGCCTCCCTCCAATCCTCCGGTACCATTCCCGTGGACAACGAGGACATAGAGATCCTAGCCAGAGGCTCAGCAATCTCTTCTCTTGCCTCGTGGAGCAGCCTGAGGAATATTCCGTCAGGCCCCGGGGACTTATCTGTCCTAATGTATTTTAACAACTCCAACACCTCCTCTCCCTTAATATCAACATGCTCCAGAACATCAACCATCATCAAGTTCACTCTCATTGGTGAATACCAAAGAGAAGTATTAATTGAGGACCTCACTCACTTCCACAGCCTCCAGGCACATCTTCCCACCTTTATCTCTAATCGGTCCTACCTTCACTCCTGTCATCCTTTTTTCCTTCATATAATTGAAGAATGCTTTGGGGTTTTCCTTTACCCTACTTGCCAAGGCCTTCTCATGCCCCCTTCTTGCTCTTCTCAGCCCCTTCTTAACCTCCTTTCTTGCTTCCCTATATTCCTCAATAGACCCATCTGATCCTTGCTTCCTAAACCTCATGTATGCTGCCTTCTTCCACCTGACTAGATTTTCCACCTCACTTGTCACCCATGGTTCCTTCACCCTACCATTCTTTATCTTCCTCACCGGGACAAATTTATCCCTTACATCCTGCAAGAGATCTCTAAACATCGACCACATATCCACAGTACATTTCCCTGCAAAAACATCATCCCAATTCACACCCGCAAGTTCTAGTCTTCTCATAATTTGCCTTTCCCCAATTAAAAATTTTCCTGTCCTCTCTGATTCTTTCCTTTTCCATGATGATGCTAAAGGCCAGGGAGTGGTGGTCACCCACTGAGAGATCTGTGACCTGACCCGGTTCATTACCTAGTACTAGATCTATTATGGCATTCCTCCTGGTCGGCCTGCCCACATACTGTGACAGGAATCCGTCCTGGACACACTTAACAAACTCTGCCCCATCTAAACACTTTGAACTAATCAGTGCCAATCAATATTAGGGAAGTTAAAGTCACCCATGATAACAACCCTGTTATTTTCGCACCTTT